>NW_027170438.1:0-12500 GCF_036898095.1 Palaemon carinicauda
TATTGCTGTTGAGCGAATTGGTAATGATTCTAAGAGAGAGAGAGACAGAGATAGAGAGAGAGAGAGAGAGAGAGAGAGAGAGAGAGAGAGAGAGAGAGAGAGAGAGAGAGAGAGAATAGTAGTCAGGTGGTTCAGCACCAATATCGAACTTGCCATTGAATAAATAGGTTTTTCAAACTTATTCCAATATTCCTGTGTATTGGAATATTCTTTGGTTTCCAAAGGATGAACTGTTCCAAAATTCTGACTTTGAGCTTAATTTTGAATCCTAAAAATATATCATCACCTAACCTATGGTAAAAGGAAGCTTTATCTCTGTGATGAGATATTTTGAGCATTGAATGATGTTGTTTATGTTGTTGTTGTAAATCACCTTTCTATTCCAGCAAGGCACCGGCACTTGCAATTCTGCAGCCTGAAATTAACTAGGAATATTAGGATTTTGTCAATAGATCTTACGTCTGGTATTTAAAGAATTCTCAAAAACCTTCTTTAATTGTGCTATGATTGAAGGAGAAGTAACGTAAAAAATAGAAGTATACATTATTAAGCAACATATACAACGACTTGTTTGAAGGGGTTAAAATCTAACACATGACATATTTTTCAGGAATTTCTGAATAAACAAAGTATGGTATGAACTTTTTTTTCAAATATTGCAAATAATAAAATCTCATTTTATATATTATTATAATCAAGTAAAGTTTCAAAGGTAAGGAGCAAAAGTGTTCAAATGCCTCTTATTTATTTTATATATATATATATATATATATATATATATATGTGTGTGTGTGTGTGTGTGTATGTATATACGTATATACACACACACACACACATATATATATATATATATATATATATATATATATATATATATATACTTATATATAAATATATTCATGTATATATATATATATATATATATATATATATATATATACACACACACACATATATATATATATATATATATATATATATATATATATATATATATACACACACACATATATATATATATATATATATATACATATATATATATATATATGTGTGTGTGTGTGTGTATACGTATATATATATATATATATATATATATATATATATATATATATATATATATATATGCACACACACACACACATATATATATATATATATATATATATATATATATATATACATATATATATATATATATATATATATATATATATATATATATATACGTATATATATATATATATATATATATATATATATATATATATATACATATATATGTATATATATATATATATATATATATATATATATATATATATATATATATACGTGTGTGTGTGTGTATGGGTGTACATCAACGTCACTGCCAAGCTGATTGAGGCTGAATCTAAAAGAGTTATTCTTCTCTTTTTCAGTTTTTGCTTTGATTTAATATTTCAATTATACTCATAATATTACGGAAATAATTAATATACTGTAATATTCACTAATGATATAGATTTTTTTTTTTTTTTTTTTTTTTTTTTGGTATTATCTTATTTCCTTCGCTAACTTATCTACTTCCTTTGTTGGAGGCCTTGGGATTTCAGCATTTTGCTTCTCCGACTAGTGTTGTAGCTTGGCTAGTAATGATAGTAATAATTACACTTCACAATGAATGTACTTTTCATTATATAAACTTCTATAGGATAATGATGATACTACTTAGTATCAAGTAAAATGTTGTCTGAATTAAATGTTGTCTGATTTATTTTGAAACCCCGGCGTCTTGTAAAACTAGGACTTTGAAAGTGATGATTAGAATTTAAATATTTATTCTAAACAAACTTCCAGGGTCCTCTTACATCACTTTAACTATTGGAGTCAGACTTACTTTGAAACTAAACATATTTCTATGACTTTTCCTTGAGCATGGTCTACCAATGTGGGTCTTTCAAATACGGATCGTGTATTTTTTTTTTTCTTTGTTATTAGAAATGTCAGTCTTTGCAGAGCATCGTATCGTAATGTACCATGCCAATGGATATGTCTTCATAATTTGTCACAGAATTACTTGAGGTTTCCAATAGTCACTTTACATACGCTGCAAAGGGATCCTTTCCTTCAGACTTTAACAAAACTGTAGATTGTTTAAGACTATTTTAGCCTGGGACTTCCTATCAACCACCACCCTACGTAGTCCTTATTTCATAGATTACTTCCAATAAGTATCTGGGATAATTTAGGAATCATGTTTGCAGTAATGGAGTCAACATCCTCAGTATGACCAATTGTAACCTATGATGGTTGATCTACCCGTTAAAACAATAACCACTTTTTTAATGTTTGCATTGACTTGTCTTTCTTCTTTCTTCGCATCCATATTAACTTTATAATGCCTGTAGCTTAAAGTCTCTTTTAAGATAATTTCTTGAATGTTATGAAGAGTCAGGTTCCATGTAACATACATCACCAGGGACTTTTCTTCTGAATAGCTTTTGATAAATTCAGACCTAGCCTTTATGAACGACGACCGACTCATATTATATGAAATTATTTAATTTACAAATATTAAAAATTAATGTTAAACATTCCTCCATATCTCCTCTTTATTGAGATGCAGAATTATTATAGTTTCTATCTTATTCTTTTAACTTTAACATTTTGTCATCAAAGATGAATTCAATCATATACGATGAATTATACTGTATAGGAGTCTTTATATTTGATTCTAATTTAGTTCTCCTTATTACTCCTCTAAAAATTCTACGAACGTTATTGTTATTAATATTATTACTTCTGTCATAATATTTAATATTATTAATACTCTTACCCTAATATTTAATATTTATAAATCCTAATATACAATGAAGTTTTCTCTTACTCATTTATAAATACAGATAATCTTATACGAATTTAATTCCATTGAAATTCAAACAAATGTTTTTATCCAAGTTGGATGCACCTGAAATGTCACAATGTCTCACTAGCTATTGAGAAATCTTATAGAGTGAAGCTGTAATGATTCCTTGACATGTTTCAATTTTCAACGTGTCTTTCCTTTTACTCTATGTATTATTTTCCTAAATGAACTAGTAAGTAGAGAAGTTGAAGGTTCAGTTTTATTTATAAATGAGATCTGTGAAAAAATATTGTTATATCCGTGTTCGTGAAGTTTTTTCCAAAAAAAACCCAGAAGTTGAACAATTGAATGATTCGTTAACGATTGTTCGCTTAACTGTAAAACGAAGAAAAGAAGAGAAAAAAAATAATGACAACCGGTATATTCCATGTTTTTTTGGTAACCTACAAACAACAATTGGGAGTGACCACAGAGAATTAGAAAGTTCTAAAAATCCCTTTGAATACATTTGTATCAATTATTTTCAAAAGGCTTCCCTTTAAGGATATACTGTTTGTTAAGCGGTAATGTAAATTAGTTTAAGGTTCCAAAGGTATAACCACTGCATTAAATTATGTTTCAATATGATTTGCTTTCGATTCTTGTATCAACATTTATAGCACAAATTAGTCACGAAGAACTTGTAATTAGTTGCTGCAAATTTATTTTTGTTGCAATAAATGACAAGGACATTTTGTTTATTTTCTTTTCATCAACTTGAATAACCAACAATAATAATGATACTAATCAATATCATTTTATTTGTCTTAAAAAAAATGGTTCATTGGGGAACTTTCAAATTTACTTTTTGTTGCGTCTGGAAGCAGCTACATTTCAGAACTCCAAAGTTACAAAGCAAAATTCAGAATCAGACATCGTAGCTAAACACAGGAAGAATGAATGCGAGTAAAGATAAATTGGGAATATTCCTACACTTCATCTTCAGCTTCCGGCGAAGGTAAGTGAAATACTTTTTTTACCAGTTTGTATATGGTGATGATGCCTTCTTTTTGAAGGACTTTGCTTTGGCTTTTTGAGGGTAGACCGTACTCCCGATCGGCTGCTCTTTTTGACATGCAGAGTCTAGAAAAAATATCTCAACCTTGATCTCAACCGTGCTGACATGACTTAGACCCCGGTATAGCGTATGTTTCTACTCCTCGTGGTTAGGTCGACCGTTCAAGACATGTGAAGTGTCTGCTACGTTCTTTGACTGAGCTTAATTACCCTTGTTTTACGTCCAACTGAATTTAATTATCTCCTGTCTACATTGTTGAAAATTTACTCTTTGTTGTATCTACCTGTCTAATCTGTTATGGATATGCAATACATTGTGAATAATATAATCAGAAGCTAGAGAATAAATAGAAAGTGGAAGATAAAGCCAGCCCACTTGATCATTGAGGCTTTCTTTGATGAAAAGACTTCTTTTGGGTTTTAGCACTTAATCACCTGCCATCAAAGGAATAATGAGCAATTTCCTGCGGTTCTTCTCTCTTTGAAAGATAAGATTAAAGCTAGCTTTTCTTCTTCAAGTTTTCAGACTGTCTAACACCTCTTCTTCTATTACTTGTTCAGCTCTTATTTTCTCACTCCTACTCTCTCTTTCTCTCTTAGGCAATATATTTTCGTTAATTTTAATGTAATGAAGACTTACTCTAACGGACTTAGAAGATTTAATAATGATGCCATAATTGAGTGCAGTCAATGGAGTGAGTAATTTGAAAGAACGTTAATACAAAATAGTAACGAGAGATATAAGATTGTTAGTATATGGCTGTGGAACCTCATGAACATTATTGTTAAAGATATTGGAAATTACATCCAGAATTTAAGGAAACGAAAGATACTACAAGTGTATATGATCATAAAAGGGTCATGAAAGACATAAGTAATAGTGTGATTCAGTGACAAACAAAAGTTTGTAAGGTATTTTATTATGTGAGAGAGGGCCCTCGTCGAAAGGTGAGAACAATGATTGTTCCATTTTATATAGGGAGAAGTGAAAATGATGGCTGTATCAACTATTGAAAAATGTGTTTTATCAGGACTTTGAATGTAAAATGGAAACGGCGATCTCGTTATGTATAAAATTATATAAAGGTTTCAATAGATTTTTTAAAACCGCAAAAGAGAGGATATTAAAAATATATATACTATACATAAAAGATATTCTGTTAAGCGCTTAAATGTTTCTATGAGGAGAGGAAACCAATGTTAAAGTATTTCCCGTAGGAACACGGTATCTTAAGTCTTGATAGCAGATTATTTGAATTGCTGATGTGAGATCATATTTCATCATCATTATCATCATCATCTCCGCCTACGCCTATTGACGCAAAGGGCCTCTGTTAGATTTTGACAGTCGTCTCTATCTTGAGCTTTTCAATAAAGATTCCTCCATTCATCATCCCCTACTTCAAGCTTTACAATCCTCAGTCATGCAGTCCTTGGTCTTCTAACTCTTCTAGTGCCTTTTATATCCCAGTTTAAAGTTTGGTGAACTAATCATTCTTAGGGAGTGCGTAGAGCATGACCAAAACACCTCCATCTAACACTCACCATGATTTCATCCACAAACGGTACCCGAGTAATCTCTATTATAGTTTCATTTTTAACCCTGTCCTACCACTTACCTCCCAATATTCTTTAGAGGGCATGTTTTTCAAATCTACAAAATCTATTGTATACTGTTTAATTATCATACCATGACTCATGTCTATACAGTAACACTGGTCTCACTAAACTGATATATAGCCGGATTTTTATATGTAATATCCGGCAATTTGATTTCCAGATTTTACTTAGCCCAGCCATTGTCTGATTGTTTATTTTTCAATCTTTCATTAAACTCTGATTCGAAAGATACTGTATTGGAGATCGTAGTTCCTAAATATTTAAATGATTCCACCTCAAGAATTGTTTCTCCTTCAAGTGAGAAAATTCGTTACCTTGCACTCACACCTACCTGCCACCAGGGAAGTAGCCCTTTCTCTGTATAAATCATCCTATATAACTAGTGAGAATCCAATTTCCGAAGGTTTGGATATCTTTTCTAAATGAATTTCCTTCCTTTTATGCGTTGTTAGGGATTGCTATATTCGGCCACTTTTATTCTTTGGAATTTCAATCCTTTGACTATTTCCCCTCTATTTTCATCTACTGATAACTTTTACTTATTTTTTAAATACATTCTAAACCGGATTTAATTAACTGACTTTTACAATATGCCATTCATATCATCTTTCCACCTATTATAATCTTAGGACTTTTATACTTTAAAAGTGTCAGAAGCGCAACTCGGAAATATTATTATTTATACACATTCCTGTATATATATATATATATATATATATATATATATATATATATATATATATATATATATTATATATATAATATATATATATATATATTCTCTCTCTTTCTCTCTCTTTCTCTCTCTCTCTCTCTCTCTCTCTCTCTCTCTCTCTCTCTCTCTCTCTCTCTCTTTATATATATATATGTATATATGAGATAATCACAGTCAGGTTGTTACTGATCGGAATAAGTGAGTGTCAACAGATTTGTCTTCTTGTTAGAGAAGACGGTTACGATATGGCACTATGGTAAAGTGCTTGGGCACTCAAAAATGTTCGTTAAAAGTTAGCATCCCCAAAATCTCTTCCTATTGGTTGTCATGAAACTTTCGGGTCAAAACAACCAATCATTGATCAGGCATCGCGATGCCCATCTATGGGCGATGGGAAAACGGCCTAGAGCGGCAGTCTGGTTTTGGAGGTCTACAGAGAGTGTCACGGTGCCAGCATGCGTGCCAACGAGTACCATTTTTCTTAGGGCTTTTTCTTAGTAACGTAACGTATTCATAATTAAGGGTGCCCTTGTAAACTTAATGGAATACAGCATGTGTCAAATCAACAATTCGACTCTCATTTGTGCATGACCCCCCTCTCAAATTGTGTTAACCATAAAATGGGATTTCTTGATCTTTGTTTCCCCCAAGATGTGAAGTGTGAACCCCCTTAATACGACCTAGATTGGGTCATATTAAATGGTGTCAGGTGTGGGGGTTGACAGATTAACGTCTGTGCTAAGTGATTTTAGCGGACGTGAGATTTCTGAAAAAGGGAAACAAAAGATAATAGTGATAATGGTTAACACGAGAAGTTCGACGTCGGAGTGGCGATGGCGGAGAGAGGGGAGAAACGAATCCTGTAGCTATTGTAGACACGGTACTCGGTGGAGAGAATTTGGGAACGGGCGCACCGATATACATACAAGCACTCATGCGCGAAATGGCGGAAATACGTAGATACATGCAAAAGGATCAGAACAATGGAAGTGACATTACAATCTTAACCCTCTCCTCCCACCCCTCATGGCCGCGGCCCAACCTTCAAGGCAGCGCGGCACCCAACCATCTTCGAAAACCTCTAAAGAATGGGGTGCGTATGGCAGAGAGACTCGAAGAGGAAGAGGTCCGAGAGGTAGGAGTGTGGCGACTGGCGGATGTTGGAAATGTGGTAGGAGGGGGCACCTCCAGGCTGCGTGACCCTCCGTCGAGCAGCGGCGGTGTTTTGGATGCCATGCCACAGACCACCTACTGAACAGCTGTCCAAAAAACGGCGTCGGCTCAAGGGATCACGTTCCCCCTGCACCAACAAGAGGAAGGGGGAAAACGACACGGGACGGGGGCCAAGGGTCCTTCGGGTCGTCTGTCCGAAACGCCAGGACCAAAGACAGAAGAGCCAAGGAGTCAAACGTCACCCCCCAGTGTGACGTTGGGGGAGGCCAGTCAGTACCCCAGCCAGCAGTAAGGGATACCCCCGGGCCAGCGAGCGCGACTTCCCCGGGAGTGCCAGAGGGGGTTCGGGAGGTAGAGCAGCCGCCTCCCACCGCTTGCTCCCACACATGCAAGTAGGAATGCGGTCCCCATACTTAGAGTAGAGCTGGGATCGGGTATACAACGCGCTCTGCTCGATTCCAGGGCCAGTGTCTCCCTTATGGAAGAACATTTGGCAACAGATGCCATACAAACATCGAAGGAGTAACCTGAAGTTGAACACGGCTGGGGGTCCCAAACTGATGACCAGACGTATTGTTAGACAGAGATTTATCCTTCAAGGTCGAGAAGTGACCCATGCCTTCTATGTCATTCCGACATTAAATATGGGGGATATTCCCATTATCCTGGGAATCAATTTCATCAAGGAGAAACAAGTGACAATACGGGGCCCCGATGGGGAAGGGCTGGAAGTGAGATGGAAAGTGGGATCAGGAGAAGAGACAGAGATACCCGTTATGGGGGAAACTCGGCCTCGAGTTAGGGTCGCCCTTACTGCTAAGGGGACAGCAGGGGCTGTTCCTGCCGGGCTGGAGGCAGGTGAATCAATACCCCCCTCCTCTCTCTACTCTCTATCAGTGGCACCCGCACCGGAAATGCGCGAAGGTGATTTAGTGTACGTGAAACCACATCAAAAGTGGCAGGATTTCATGTCTCCAGGGGTGTCAAACGTTACCGAAGGAAAGGTTGAAATTCCCTTTATGAATGTAAGTACCCAGTGGTTCCACTTAGGCACTGAGTCGGTCTGCGACCTTGAGTTATGTTCATTTGTGACAGCTGAACGGACACTGGCGACCTTGTCTTTCCATGGTCAAGGTCCCGGTGGGGACAGGCCGAGAAAGCTCCGTCAAACAGCTATTGGAGCGACCCCAATTAATTATTATAAGAGAGTTGGAGATATTGTAGAGAATTTTGAGGACGTAATTGCAGTTGGAGATGAAACCCCAGGGAGAATTACTAAGTTTCCATTTAACATCGAGACCGGCAGTCACCCCCCAATTCGTTCTAAACCTTATAGGACTCCCCGTCTGTCATGTAGAGGCAATTGAAAGAGAAATAAATAAATTAAAAGAGCAAGGTACGATTCAAGAAAGCGAGTCCTCTGGGCTTCTCCAATTGTGATGGTTAATAAGAAGGATGGTTCTTTTCGATTATGCGTAGATTATAGGAGGATAAATGCTGTTACCAAGGATAATGCATACCCTTTGCCCTCTATCGAGGAACTGTTACTTAAAGTTTAGGGAATGCAGGTTTTTTTCTACTTTAGATTTAAAGTCCGGGTATCACCAAATTCCCTTAGCTGACGAAAGTAAAGAAAAAACAGCCTTTATAGAAAATGATCAGTTGCTTGAGTATAATTATCTCCCTTTCGGATTAAAGAACACTCCTGCCCATTTTTCTCGTGTGATGATGTCTGTATTAGCTTCATTGCTAGGACATAGTGTTTTTGTCTATTTGGATTATATAATTGTCATTAGGGCTACGGCAGACGAGCATGAAAAAAAATCTTATACAAGTGTTAGAAGTCTTGAGACGTCAGGGGATGAAGATTAATTTAGACAAATGTAAATTTTTTCAATAAGAAGTAGAATTTTTGGGGCACATAGTAACACCCGAAGGCCTAAGGCCTTGTGCCGATAAAGTAGCTGCAATCAGGGAATTCCCAGAGCCAAAAACCCTAAGGAAGTAGCCAGATTTCTCGGGCTCGTTGGCTATTACTGTAAGTTTATACAGAACTTCGGTCACAATAGCACGACCGCTAGATTCTTTGAGGAAGCGGCCCGAATTTCAGTGGAGAAAAAAAGAAAAAACTGCTTTTTAGACATAAAAGAATGCACTCACGAGCGACGAACTTCTGGCTTATCCAAGGTTCGATCGGCCGTTTTTGGTAACGACGGACGCTAATCAGATCGCGATCGGCGGAGTCATTTCTCAGGTTGATGATAAAGGGAATGAGAGGCCTATTTGCTTCGCTTTAAAGGGACCAGAGGTTAGGTACAGTACCTTCGATAGAGAGGAATTGGCAATTCTATGGATGCTGGAGAGACACCGCTACTTCTTGCTTTGGCATAAAATTAAAATAAATACAGATCATCGGCCGTTGCGGGACTTGTTTAAAAAAGGGGAATTAAATATTCAGCAAGCTCGGTGGATTGAGCGGTTGTTAGAGTTTGATATTGTAAATTTCGAGCATATTGCGGGGAAGTCAAATAAAGTAGCAGACGCTCTCTCCAGGACTGCCATAGCGGCTGTAACAACTAGATCGGCAAGGCGGAAGGGAAAACAACAGGAGAGTTCAGGGTCAAATACACCTGTGGGAGGAGCGCATAGAAAACGGGAAGAACTTGGCTACTCTAGTGTGAGAGAGAGAAAGGACGAGAACTGTACGGAGAATGTGGATGTTGGAAGTTCCACGGGGGAACTCAGAGAGAATGCCCCGTGAATGAGTATGTGATCGATTTGTGTGGCTGGAGTGTGTGTGAGCTTGTTGCTGGACAAAAATCTGAACCTTGGATTGAACAGGTCAAGAGGTGCGTGAGAGTTGCGAGTAGCAAACTCCCGGATTTCTTGCGCATGCGAAGAGATGAGTTCTTCATCGAAGACGATATCCTATTTTATAAGTATGAGAAGAGACCGGGAGATATCCGATCTCGCGTTGTTCTCCCCTTCCTCTTTGATAGAGAAAGCCATCCATGTAATTTATGTAAGTCCTTACGCAGGACATGTAGGTATAGAGAGAGGTCATTGAGAAGGGCCAGAGAGTCATTTTTTTGGCTAGGGATGAAAAAAGACATTGTTAGGTTTATTAATAATTGTCATGTGTGTAACAATATGCGGAACCACAACCATGTGATCCCGAAGGCCAGAACATGGTCAATAGTGCCTGATAAGTTTATTAGAGTGCATATGGACGTCTTGGGTCCATTCCCCCCCGGTGACGGGCAGTTTAAGTACGTGTGTGTGTTTGTAGATGCATTCACCACGCTTCAGACACACGTATGCCATGGTGGACAAAACCGCAGTGTCGGTTGCGAAGGCGTTGTGCTCCTTCATAGTGAGGTACGGGTGTCCACGTACATTGATAAGTGACAATGGTTGAGAGTTTGTGAATGAAATGTGTAAGGGGTTAACCCAGATCATGAAAATAAATAATTTCACGATCGCCTCTTATCGACCATCAGCAAATGGGCTCGTCGAGTCCCATAACCGAGAGGTGACAAATATTTTAAGGTATCTTGTGGGGGACAACCCAAACCAGTGGGTGGAAATGTTACCGTGGGCGGAGTTCGCCCTAAATACGGCATATAATGGCTCTATTAGGGATACACCGTTTTTTATGCTATTTGCGCAGGACCCTGTGTTGCCGTATACCGTTGTCATGGACCCCCACACTCTGCCATTATACAACACAGAACAATATCGGGTGATGATGTGTAATTTGGCTCGGAGAGTGTTTCAGATAACCCAAAAGTACTTGCTGAGGGCCAATGAGAAGTATCAGACGAAATACGATCAGCGTTTCCGAACGCGCACGTCTGATATACAGATAGGGTACAGATTCTATCTAAAAAGGTTGCAACCGAGGATGCATAAACTGGAAGCCGCATATGTTGGACCGTATCGTGTAAAAGAAATTAAAGCCGATACGGCGGTCATCCAACCTATCCGGACCGGGACCAAAGGCGAGTATCACCTTTCTCACATGCGCCCGGTCCAAGAGGACAACTTGGTGTGGTATTTGAATAAGCCGGTGCCACCTTACCCCGGGCTACCTGGCTACTTGGGGGAGGAAGGTGAGGAGGAGGCACAAGCGTGTGTCCGTGCCGTCCTTCAAGCATGAGAGAGTGCGAGAGGACATGGGCCTTGAGATAATGTCTACCACGAGGTGACTGATGTTATAAAAATCAAGTTTCTTTTACGTATGTTCATTCCGAGTGTTTTGTGAAAAGACAAATTAAATTTTGCTTCGTTTTTTTTTGGGGGGGGGGGGTTTGTTCTAAGCATATCACGAGTATATCATTTATCATACTGAGAAATTTCTGTTGCATTTATGTTATGTTGGAAATAATTCATATTTCATTATTTTGTGTTGGTACCAATTTTGCTATTACCAATGGTTTTATGTATGTTTTTCCATTTTGTCATGCTCGTTAAAAAAATATATATATTTCGGTGTGGTGACAGAAAAATGAGACATTTTTTTGTTGCATTTATGTTTATGTTGGAATTAATTCAAATTTCGTTACCCTATGATGATACTTATTTTGCTATTACCAATGCTTTTATGTAAGTTTTTCCATTTTTTTGCACTGTATTTAAAGAATTTCATTTGTCGGTGGAGGTTTTCAGTGCTATTACAGGTAATTGTTAATCATGAGTTGAAAATTGAACATCATTACTTATGTTTTTGTTTTTCAGGAGAAATAATGTTGCTCGGTTATTGATAAGTGTTTTTCTTTTTATTATTATTCACTGTTTGAGTTTGCTCCTTATTGCAGTGTCACGGATGTGTTAGAAATAGTTTTCTTATAATGGTAAATGTATCAAAGAGTGCTGGGATTGTAAGTTATTCATTTTGATTTCTCTTGATTTTTACAATTTTCTTTATTTTGTGTATGTGATGATTGTTGGTCCTTATGAAATTTTATTGCATTTGAAACATTGTTATTTTTCTGATTTTGTGCTCCAACTTTCGGTGATGATGTATTAAAACCTGATTTTGTGTTTCTGTATGATATATTGTGGGTGTGATATTCATCTTTGTGTAAC
>NW_027170438.1:22500-27472 GCF_036898095.1 Palaemon carinicauda
TAGATTAAGCTGGATTTTCTGACCCCGAAATCCTACACATATAAAATTCCCTTACACGATGAATGCTGCAACTTTTGCACAGGGGAATGCGAACCTTTTAGAATTAATAACACTTACTTCCAAGAATCTTCTCAATGTAGTTCAGCGTGACCATGTGGTTAATGATTTCCTCTACATTAACTTATCGTCACTTATTTTACAATGACATTCTTTGACATTTGATTTAAAGAACGTTAACTCTATTTGATTATACATGCAAAGTAATGGTGGAGATTTTATTACAATTATGAAAGTATAGATATATGAAGCTGATTGAATTTCAATGTTTACTATTCTTACAGAAATATAAAGACATAACTTCGATAAAGCTACTTCAACAGAGCGTCAAAAAGATGAAATTTTATACATAAAACTGAATTTCTAGTTAACACGGATTTAAATGAATTTCTTCTTCAAAATCTTTTAGAGAATTAATTACTTTTTTCAAATAATAAAAACAACGATTTAGCATGGTATTCTATCAGTGTTCAAATTTAATTATAAAAGAATAATAAGTACTAGTTCATCGGATAATGTGGCAGACATGGAGTTGCAACTCGATTATATTCGTGAAGCAGGTAACATGACTATCTATTTAATTTCCTTTAATATGGTAATGTTGATCCCCCCCCCCTCTCTCTCTCTCTCTCTCCTCTCTCTCTCTCTCCTCTCTCTCTCTCTCTCTCTCTCTCTCTCTATCGTCCAAGGATTTCAAATAATCAAAAGCTACCCAAATATATACAAATAAAGAAATGTACTTTTTCATAAATGTTGTGCTCTAAGCCACTATTAACGGTCCCCAACTGTTCACACATTACGGAAAAACTATAAAATTTATGTGGTTCATTCAAACTATGTTAAGGGCTTTCTTTTACAGAGAGTTACATAGAAAAGAAAAGTGAGAATATACTGAACAGTTTTAAGTATCTTTATCATTAACACTTTCTTTTATAGGTGGAAGAGGCAGAGCCAAAGTAGGTTCCATAAACGCTCATATAAAAAGTATCAATTCCCCTCTTACATCCAAGCAGCCCTAAATGGGAATAACTTTCACTACTTAGATTGTGAAAGAAGTACAGAAGTTTACTCTGCCCTTTTGCTGCATTACAGTATATTCACTTCATTAAGCGTTTTTTGTGAAACTATATGTATATATATATATATATATATATATATATATATATATATATATATATATATATATATATATATATATATATATATATATATATATATATACACACGTATATATATATATATATATATATATATATATATATATATATATATATATATATATATATATATATATTTATATATACACACGTATATATATATATATATATATATATATATATATATATATATATATATATATATATATATATATATATATAGAAACAGAGAAGAAATGGAGGGTTCAGCGTTTGAAATGAGGTAGTAATGTCGATCTACTGAGTACAAAAAGAAGAAAAATAGAACAAAAAACATGAAGTTCAGCTTTGTTTTCCGTTACCAGTTGCTCCTCTTAAGGGTGTGCCAGCAACCAAAAGGAAAACTCGATCATAATTGAAAATTACCTTGATCGAAATATATTTTTTTTTTCAATTTCTATTTTCATAATAAAGAAAAGTACAGACTCTTTCTTTAGAGTTTCATGTATTCATAACGTATATAAAGTTACTAGAAAGCCACATGCTTACAGTATATATATATATATATATATATATATATATATATATATATATATATATATATATATATATATATAATATATATATATATATATATATATATATATATATATATATATTTATCTATCTATCTATATATATATATATATATATATATATATATATATATATATATATATATATATATTATATATATATATATATATATACATACATATATATATACATATACGTGTGTGTGCGCATGTGTGTGTGTCTGTCTGTATTCAGTATATTCAGGTACAAAATCGTCCAATTTAATTTAGATCTCGCAAATTTAAAAAATAATTTATTGAAACAAAGAAGTTTGATTACTTTTTAATTGAATTTGCCAACTATTAAATATGTCTATATTCGACACATATTCACAAAACTTTTTATATCCCTTCAACATGAAAGGAAATTTGAGGCTTTTAATGCATTTTCTGTTATGATAGAATCACGTGACTGCCGACAAACAGATACCATTTACTGATTAATTGATTTACATAGTTTATGAAATGTTAATTGCAATTTCTGGTCATCCTTCGAACACCATTAGTTTATTACCTACATCTCTATAAATCAATGTAAATATAGTTATACGATGATAACTAAACAAGTTTAATCATATGGGGAAAACTTGAACATCTCCAAATGGAAAGTAATCCAATGCTTTAAAAGGAATATCTTCGTTTAAGATACATAATTGTTTAAAAATACTTAACATTTTCCTCAGATGTAGTTTTGTACAAGACATTTCATATTTTCACATGGCGACAGGAAAGACTAGTAATTATTGAGAATTTGGTATTTTCAATTGCCCTACTCTTGGTACCATCAAACTGTCTTTCCTGCCGTCCAGTCTTTAAAGATGGGTAGTTTGCTAACTCCTCCTCCTTCCATATGCTTTACTCGAGCGAAAACGCCGACTAGGAGGCAGGCAGCCCGGCCGTCGGACAGTATCAGAGACAGAGACAGAGACCTCACTCACCTGGAAAGGTTTCCACATTTTTTATTTGTCCGACATGCCTTTCTTAGGCTAAAGGCTATTATTGGGATCCCTGGTCTACGTCACCCTCTTGTGAAAATCTGCCAAAATCCATCTGCAACGCCTTTGTGCATGGTTCGACACTGGTGAGTACCAAGAATATATAGGGCTTATTTTTAAGGTTATCATTGGGAACTCTCATTGCCTTGTGTTGCCTATTAAAGTTTTTCCTGTCTGTCATTTTTAATCTTATGAAGATTCGTAATAGTTTTTTTTTTTTGTGGTCAATATGTTTTCTATATCGTTTTCTCTTGTCCTTTCAGGTGATTTAGCTCTCGGACTAGTAACTCTAGCTTATTCATAAATTCACGTTGTTAACACTTTGGTAAGAGAATCGTCTAATACATTAATGTTTCGAGTGATTGTATTTATGACGAATTGTCTCCCATATTACGACCGAGCAAATTTATATTAGGTTTACCGTTCATTTCAGGATGGTGTTCGGTTTCGATGTATCGGCCCTTTTATTTCCTTCCTGATACTAATGTAAAACCTCAGTTGCTCAATTGTAAGGTAATTTTAAGTGGGTTATTATTCCGATGGGTATATTCTTCTACATAAATGACCATGCTTTTTAGATACTAATCTTCCTGAATATTTCTTTACAGACAGCGAGCGAAGCAGAACGAAGGAAACGCCCTACGATTTACGTGAATTGCCTTGTTCTCCAACCAATTGTTTGTAACTCCGTTACTACGTTATTTTAAAGGCTTATTTATGTAATAAATATCATATTTAATTACATTTTTCCTTCCAACCTTTATTTCAAACCACAGAATTTTTATGGTGTTCTGCTTAAGTTTATTTGAATTTTACGCAGTCTTCACTCGGTCGTATTACATTCTTTAAACTTATTTTTAATTGAAATTATGAAAGAGGATTATTTCTTAGAATGAACCCTTGGATATGCATAATTTTGCTTATGATTCTTCTGCGAAAATATATACTTTTTTCAATGTTTTTCAACTTGAATGGCATTAGGTTGACGTTTCCCTTTAGGTAGTAAACAAGAATGTAAGCACTAAATTTCCGTTGATGATTGTGAATGATAAAAAAAAAAAAAAAAAAGTTCCTGAGCTGAAACCTTCTGTAAATATTCTTACATTTCAATAAAAGAATCTAAATAGGGATGCAAAAGTACTAGGATTTTTTTTTATATATATATATATATCCCGTTTTATTCAAATCTCTATAATACTTAAGATAAATTCTTTGATTATACCAACTGACTTTTTTAGAAACTTGCTCTTATCATATAAATTTTGGTGGTAGGAATAAAAAATTCACAGATTTGTATTTGCCAAAGCAAATAGCGAGATTTTAAAATTCAATAATACAATATATTATTAATTCTCAATCGGTTTGTTGATGTTCATGTGATTTCCTACATATTCTAAAACAAACTAATGATAACAAGTTCTTTACTAAGCGGTCCTGAAGGTTTGATTAAGAAGTCATAAATTAATTAGAAAAGTATTTATATATATATATATATATATATATATATATATATATATATATATATATATATATATATATATATATATATATATATATATATATATATATATATGTATATATGTATATGTATATGTATATATATATATGTATATATATATATGTATATATATATATATATGTATATATATATATATGTATATATATATATATGTATATATATATATATGTATATATATATATATGTATATATATATATATGTATATATATATATATATATGTATATATATATATATATATACTGTATATATATATATAAGTAATATATATATATATATATGTATATATATATATATGTATTATATATATATATATATACATATATATATATATACATATATATATATATATATATGTATATATATATATATATGTATATATATATATATATATACATATATATATATATAATATATATATATATATATATATATATATATATATATATATATATATGTATATATATATATATATGTATATATATATATATATATATATATATATATATATACATATATATATAATATATATGTATATATATATATATGTATATATATATATATACTTATATATATATATAAATATATTATATATATATATTACATATATATAGTATATATATATGTATATATATATATATATATGTTATAT
>NW_027170439.1:5000-7500 GCF_036898095.1 Palaemon carinicauda
TTTTCTGCTCATTGTCAAGAGTGAACTGAAATGCAGGTGTTGTTTTGATGGCTTATATACGGAGTCCTGCTACGAGATTCCATCTTCACTGGTTAAGAACCGCCCTAGGGCGGAGACCGTTAATCCTATCGGGTGGTGGCCTCTGCCTCGCCGGGATGTTTGGTGGGATTACTGGCTCTGGTTCTGTCAGGAGATAATCCCTGTTTTGACCTTCAGCTATATCAGTCCTGTCATAGTTGTTATTGCCTGGACTATTGTTGATAGTGGACCTTATACATGTTGGCAATAAGGTCCCTTCTTGCGTGGTGTTGAGGTTAGGTCTTTGTTGTTGAATAAAAAGAGCTTCCATTATCCGGAGACGTCTACTGTCAGGGGCATGGCCGATGATTGTTACATTTTTCACTATATGCTCCCTTGTTGTCTTGAAATTATGTTTTTGGAGGCAATGCATTTTTATTGCACCCTGTTGCACGTGGCAAGATAATCTCTTAGAAAGACGCATCGTCGTCATCCCGATGTAGGTGCCAGGACATTCCTGGACGGGGCATTTATATCGGTACACTACGTTCGTCTTTTTCAAGTCATCTTGCATGGCAGGGGCAGGGTTGTTTTTCATTATCAAGTCTCGTGTTTTTGCTGATTGGTAATAAATTATGAGGTTGATTTCAGTATCCTCTGCCGTGGCAAAAACGTTGTTTTTTACTATATTTTTCATAATCTTTTCTTCTTCGTTGTATGGGAGTAGTCGAGGAGAGAGTTTCTCGAAAAATCAGTAAACCAGACCTCTATGTACGCTACATTGACGATACTTTCATAAAAACGGCCAATCAGGAGAGCATAGAAGAACTTCGCCGAATTTTCGAGGAATGCAGCTCGCTCAGGTTCACCCTAGAGCACAGCCTCCAAGGACGTCTCCCCTTCCTTGATGTCCTTGTAGAAACAAGCAATGATAGTTTTAGTACCTCGGTGTACGTAAAACCAACGAATCTCGGCCTATGTCTGAATGGTGACAGCGAGTGCCCTAGTCGGTATAAAACTGCCACCATTAAGGCTTTTATTCGGAGAGCCATTTCTCACTGTTCTTCGTGGAGAGGCACCCACGAGGAACTTGACAGAGTTACTAAAATTCTGGTGAATAATGGCTTCACGAATAAGGACATTAATCGGCAAATTAAAAAAGAAATCGAGAAATGGTACCAGAATGAAGGCCCTAATGATACCAACACGCCAGCAAAAATAAATCTTTACTATAAAGGCATTATGAGCGTAAACTACAACGAAGAAGAAAAGATTATGAAAAATATAATAAAAAACAACGTTTTTGCCACGGCAGAGGATACTGAAATCAACCTCATAATTTATTACCAATCAGCAAAAACACGAGACTTGATAATGAAAAACAACCCTGCCCCTGCCATGCAAGATGACTTGAAAAAGACGAACGTAGTGTACCGATATAAATGCCCCGTCCAGGAATGTCCTGGCACCTACATCGGGATGACGACGATGCGTCTTTCTAAGAGATTATCTTGCCACGTGCAACAGGGTGCAATAAAAATGCATTGCCTCCAAAAACATAATTTCAAGACAACAAGGGAGCATATAGTGAAAAATGTAACAATCATCGGCCATGCCCCTGACAGTAGACGTCTCCGGATAATGGAAGCTCTTTTTATTCAACAACAAAGACCTAACCTCAACACCACGCAAGAAGGGACCTTATTGCCAACATGTATAAGGTCCACTATCAACAATAGTCCAGGCAATAACAACTATGACAGGACTGATATAGCTGAAGGTCAAAACAGGGATTATCTCCTGACAGAACCAGAGCCAGTAATCCCACCAAACATCCCGGCGAGGCAGAGGCCACCACCCGATAGGATTAACGGTCTCCGCCCTAGGGCGGTTCTTAACCAGTGAAGATGGAATCTCGTAGCAGGACTCCGTATATAAGCCATCAAAACAACACCTGCATTTCAGTTCACTCTTGACAATGAGCAGAAAACCTTCTCACTGCTCGAAACCGGTTGAGTCGAAGGATGTGTTAAACTTAACTCCACGTAATTTATAAATTTTGTATAAAAGTGACAATTACTTTGTGTGCACTAACATTGTGATAGTGTTTTATACTTTGTACATATTATCTGTACTTTTACAATGTGTTGTGATATATTAAAGACAAATTGTGAATGATATGGTCTTCATCACCTTCCTATTGATATGTCCCTTTCCCAGTTACTGACGGATTGTTCAAATGAAGAGAAGAAGATAATAAGAACAATAGAAAAAGTTAATTACAAGATTAACGCCACTGAGGCAGCAATCACTTTTAAAAAACCTGCTTAAAAGAGGGTCTACTCCCAAAATATACAAATTTTAGACTGCATGACCCCTCAGCACGTAATGACCCGCGGACTAGAGCTTTCAGGAGATCTCTCCTTCGCCGGCAATTGGATACTAAACTGCATGAAAAGAAAGATCTTTATGCACGCCTTGC
>NW_027170441.1:12500-15000 GCF_036898095.1 Palaemon carinicauda
CCATATCTTCTTAAAATGGTAGTTCTGTAATTCTCAGACGAGGGGAAACGCAGTTTAATGAGGAACTGTAGTGCAAGCACAAATTGAAACATCATCTTCATCCAATCACCTTTATTTCAACGTTTCGGACAATTTGTCCATCATCAGGTTCTATAAAGTTAAAAACATACATTGATACAAATAATAAAAAACATTGGTAAAATACATGAGAAAAATAAGATAATTTAAAATTATAAATAGTACTTAAAACACTTTTCTGCTGAAAGCAGAGTTATCTAGGTTTAGTTTTGGTTGAATTTTTTCTATGTAAAATGTTTCTAATAATCTCAGCTCGGTCTCAAATCGAGCTTTACATATAATGCTAAAATCAAGATGATTAAAATTGGTGTTACACACTCCGTGGCAATGATCTCTTATAGAGGAATGAGAAGGCTTACCCAGCGGTAGAAGGGTCCTTGAACTAATGCCTCTATGTTCAAAGGTTCTGGTAGACAACAGTTTTGTCGAACTACCTACATATTCCGAACTACACTTCGGACACACAAATTTATATACAACCATAGAACATAGTTCGCTAGATAACGACTCCTTGGACTTGAGCAAATTGCCTATCTTAAAATTATTGAAAAATACCATTCTAATATTTATATTTTTGAAGTAGGTTTTCGTTATGTGCATAATTTTCCTTTCTATTATAGTATTAATTTTGTTCGATATATAAGGAAATCGAAAATATATAATGTCTTTTACTTCACAAATTTGGGTATCAACATTATTGATTTTGTTAAGAAAAATTTGTACTTTTTTGTAAAATAAATTATCCTGGTAACCATTGTTGTTGAAGAATTCCTTTAAAAATGTAATTTCTTTATGAAAGTTAAAATAATTTGATGAAAGTTTATATGCTCTATTAATGAGAGTATTAATACTGTTCATTTTGTATCTTAAATTACACTCACTTAAAAAATTTAAACCAAGACCAGTAAAAGTGGGCTTTCTATAAACTTCCATATGCATTTTAAGGTCAGAAGTTTTAGTTACTAGTACGTCTAAAAAGGGCATTTTACCTTCGTTTTCTTCTTCCATGGTGAACTTGATATTACTGTGTTGAGAATTTAAATAATTAAAAAACTTGATTGCGTCATTTTTTTGCTTAAAAATAATAAATGTGTCATCCACATACCTTCTATACAACACAGGCTTAAAACTTAAAGGACAATTTTCCAACCATTCAGTCTCGTGAAAACATAAGAAAATATTGGCCAAAGTTGCCGAAATAGGATTCCCCATAGCTAGTCCATCTTTTTGTTTGTAATACTCTTTGTTAAAAATGAAAAATGAATCTTGAACAATAATGTTTAATATATCAATAAATTTAGATTTACTCAGGTTTCTAAAGTTGTTATTATCCTTGTACATTTTATTTGCTACGATTTCAATAACTTCTTTTGTGGGGATATTTGTATATAAGCTTTCGATGTCAAAGCTTGCCATATAATAATTATTTTTTAGTCTAAAATTTTTTATAGTATCAAAAAATGCATATGAATTTTCCAAGGTATATTCATTCTTTGCCCATTCTTCTATATTAGGAATCATAAATTTTGCTAAACTAAAATTTGGTGTATTGATTGACGATAGCACTGGTCTTAAAGGAATATTCTCTTTATGTATTTTTGGCAAACCATATAAGATACCAGGATTGCGACCCGAAGCATACAAATGTTTATACTCTTCATCTGTTATATGTTTACCTTTTTTAAGATAACTTAGTAGTCTGTTAACCTTGTCTTCTAGCAGAAGAGTATTTTTGAAAGGGTCTTTTTTACTTTTTTCAAATTGCAATGGATTGTTAAGAATATTCATCATTTTCTCTACATAATCACTTTTATTCATGATGGTAATACCTTTCCCTTTGTCTGGTTTAGAAAATATAATGTCTTTGTTTTCACTTAGATTTCTTAGTATTTTTATGTCATTTTGATCAAACAATGGTACCTGGATTTCTTTCTTGTATTCTTCTAATATATTACTGAATAGGTCTTGCATTTCTTTATAGACAGCTTCTTTATCAGAACAGTTGTCGTTGTTTAGTCTGTTTACTTTATTTGCAAATATTTCCATACTTACTTTCATTTTAATATGATCGAGTTTTGGTTTGAGGCAATGGTCAAGTCCAAAGGATAATAGGTATTTTTCTCTTTTTTTTAGCTGGTAGTTAGAGAGGTTGTACACGACTTTATTGCCATTACAAGATGGTGGTTTATAGAAACCGCCTAGTTTAAAAAGTTTTTTTAGCATGGGTTAGACATACTTTGTTTTTATAAAGTTCACAGTCCTTATGGATACAATGTAAAATATGGTTAAAATCTAAAAATGAAATTTGTCTCTTAATACTATCGTGACATGATAATAAATCTTGATACAGCTTGGTGTCGTTTTTCTTATTCTGTCGAAGTTCATTCTCGATTAAGAAACTCTGCCAATCTTTGTAGAATCG
>NW_027170442.1:10000-15000 GCF_036898095.1 Palaemon carinicauda
CCTTGACTAACATTTCTGGAGTTATGGGCTCTGGGCAAGAATCTGCCTCAGTCTCCCTTAAAGATTCCTTAAAGGCTATTGGCCTCTTATTAGCTAAATGAACAACATTACACACTAAATATTCAAAATCAGGCAAAGAAAGTACCCAAGTTTTAATAGCTGAAAAAATAAGTTTCTTCACTAATTTTACGCAAGACTCTACAAGTGATCCTAGCTCACTATGGCCTTTAAAGAATTGCTGAAACTTTACATGCTTAATGCCATTAGACTCCAAATACAATTTAGTGTCAGGATCATTGATGAAGCTAGTGATTATGTTACCTCCTGCCACCAACTGCGAGCCTGGATCACTAACACAAAGCTGCGGGAATCCATATTCAAAAACATGTAATGAAAAGGCTCTCAAATACTCATTCACACTTAAATCTCGACATATCTTCAAATTAATAGCCCTTGACCAAGTGCAGGTGAAACACAAAATCCATACCTTCATCTTTTCAGCTCCCTGTTTAACATTAAATGGTCCAATGAAATCAACAAAAATATTAGAAAATGGAACAGCAGGGGGACTAGAACGAAATTCTCGATAAGTGTTCTGGTTCAATCTCACACTTCTTGTGTTAAACCTGTGGCATGAAACACATTGTTTAATGGCATTCTTAATGACAGAAAAATGTTTAGGAATGAAAAAGCACTTACGAAGCTCAGATAGGACAGAATAGCAACCACCATGCAAAAATTTGGCATGTGTATCCATTATAATTAGTTTAGTCAAATAACTCTTGGGATAAAGCAATATAGGAAACTGTTTGTTATGTCCATACCATTTCTTGAACTTTGATTTTACTCTTAAAATGCCATCTGAATCTATGAACACATTAAGTTGGCTTACAAGTGGAGGTATATCCTTCAAAGGTTTACTTGAGAGTCTGAAGTAAGAAAATATTTCCATAAAGTGTTTCTGTTGATCTTCTAGAATTAATTTCCTTAAAGCTAAAGCAGAATAGTTTACATTATTCAAATTCTCTACTTCAACTCCCGCTTTCCTCTTCCAGTGGTCAATACAAAGCATTACCCTCCTGTAAATCAATTTAAGCTTTTCTAAAGTAGAATATTTCTCATGTTCAAGAAGAGGTTCACCTGGAAACGCACTCTGCTCAGCAACAGAAATACTAAGGGTATTAGTGTTTGAGCTAGGAACTGTGAAATAAAGAAACTCATTGCCAGGCACCACCTCAGGACCTGAAATAAAGAATGATTTAGAGACAAGTCTAGGAGAAAGGCATCGGGAGACACAGTCTGCTGGATTGTCTTTTCCAGCTATAAAGATAAAACTGACAGGTTTAATTTCACATAATTTCCTGATATTGCTTATCCTATTCTGTACAAATACTGAATGCTTCTGCATTTTGGAGTATGTACATTCTGATGCTTGCAGCCACTGCAAAGCACAACTGGAATCACAGTACAAATCTAAGCCATCAATGTCAATGGACTTCACACACGAAGGATCAGCCAGATCTCTATAAATCTCCATCAGGGTTTCTACCCCTAATGATATAGCATTCAACTCCAGTGCTGGAACGGACTTACCTTTCAACAACTTATTGATCAAGCGGTTCTTTGCCTGCAAAAAGCTAATCTCACCCGAGTCAATATCTTCAATGTATACCACAGTACCATAAAAATCACGACTTGCATCTGTGAATGCTTTCAGTCTAAATTTTCCATTTCTTTGCCCAATGAACCTCTGGACTTTCACCGGCTGGGAACCATTCGCCTGCCTGCAAATGTTCCTCCATTCCCTTTGGAGACTGGGGGATAGTACTTGATCCCAAGCCAGCTCCTTTGAGCACTGAAGTCTATGCATATAAAGTCTACTTCTATTAAAGACAGGAATATTAAAACCAAAAACATCAAAGTTACTGGCAATAGTCTGCAAAACCTTACGTTTTGTATCAGCATCTGGGTTTAGCGAGAATTCCTTAGTATAAATTACATCATCAGCTCTATTCCATACAATACCAAAAAGGCTATTCTCAACCGGAGTATTGATTTCAAACTTTGCATCAATTTCAGCCTGAAGGGTAACATCATTTGTTACTAACTGTTGTATCTCAAACTTATATGGGTTGAAAATATACGGCAACTGTGAACAAGCCCACTTCAAATACTGAGAATCAGCAGAACCAACAGCTCCATTGTCCATATAAAATAGAGAGTACAACAATAACTTAAGGTTCCTCAGCTGTGGGTCTGGTTCATATTGGTGCACTAGTATATAATACAGAGCTAGCATGAGTAAAAATGGACTACAACGAAGACCAAAACTAAGTCTAACATTCTTGTATGCTACAAGAGAGTAATCGTTCTTCTGTACATTTTTGAACCAAAAAAACAGCAACCTAGCTTGATCATTATTGTTCAAGGACAACATGTTAAAAGCTTTCTTAAGATCATACGTTAATAACAACTTATCAAACCTCAAGTGTAAGAAGGCTGAAGACAGCTTCTGGTTAAGGTTAGGTCCTGGATCTATACACTGATTATGAGAGAAACCACACTTAACTTTGACAGTTTCTTTGAGATTAGACAAAAACACAATACGGCACTTTGTGGTTTCTTTCTCAGGCCTAAAAACAGCCATGTGTGGGAGAAATGAATAATTTGGATGCTCTGCCTTAAATGAATCTAAGTCTGAAATCTTCTCAATTACTCCATCTTTTAACTGATCCCTAATTACCTGATCAACTAACTGCAAATGCCCATCCTTTTTCCGTAATTTCTTAAGATTTGCCTTTAGTATCAACCTCGAGAGATTTTCGTTAGTTGACAACCTATGTGCAATTTTGCTATTCCACAAGAGGGGAACTATAAGTCTTCCATCCTTTTCCCTTGAAAAATTACTCAACGCAAAATTCACCCAATTCTGATTAGTCTCTGACATAATACTTTCAGCACTATTGGCGTCCAGATTCAAAAAGCGGCGGCATTCGTGTTCAAGCACTTCATCAGTAGCCTTGAGCAATTTAGATTCTACAATCTGACCTTTATCATCTAACACTGCTATGTTACTGCCTACCTCAAGTTCCTTGTAATGTAGGTCACACACTTCATCATCCAAAAGAGGGTCAATTTGTATTTTACATAAGAAAGAACAGGTAGTAATTTGGGAGCAAGAGGAAAAATCAGTCCTGCTTGAACGTAGTGGATTAATTACTTCTAACCTCTCATTACAAATATTAGGCAGACCCAAAAATTTAATATTTTTGCTCAAATTTTCAAGGTTTCCCATTAGCAAAATACCATGCTGTGATTCAGTGTATACTGAAGGGGGGTTACAACCAAAGGCTACATCTTTACCCATTAAAGCGTAATGTGCATCAGATCCCAATAAAACCTGAACATTATCAATACTGTCACTGTCTTTACAAAGTTTCTTATCTGCCAATATGAATCCCTTATTCTCGAACGATTCCACTATCTTGCCTAACCCTGGAAGATTTAACTTTATATTAATGCTAGGAACCACAAGTGCAGGAACATTTGAAATACAATTGCCGAACTTCATAGGAAGTTGAATAAGTCTGCTTATATATTCTTTAGAACCATTAAACCCATTAACAGTTAATTTTACACTAGGTTCAAGAACAGGCAAACTACACTTATTAAGCAAGCTCTCTGTAACAAAGGAACTCTGAGAACAGCTATCCTTAAGACCTCTAAAAATACCATCCACTCCAGGGACAGTAAATGAAAAGGAAGGGAGTACTGTCTTATTGACAATACTGGGAAGAACTGCAATACTACTATTCACTTCATTAATGGAAGCTTCCCTCTTAACATCAGCTTTACCCGAATGTATTGGAGTACCTTCTTTATGCTTTCCTTCAGGGGGCGAAAGCTTAACTTTAGAAGACTTTGAGCACAGACAGTGAAAATGAAGCCCCGAACATTTCACGCACTTTTGACGAAATTCAAATCTACATTGCCTACTCATATGGTTAAGATTCCCACATCGAAAACATCCTTTCAGTATTTTCAAACGCTGAAGCTTTGCTTCTGGAGTGTCATAACGTTTGCATTTAAATATAGAATGATTATTTTCACCTTCTACACAAAGTGTACAATAAAACCTCCTAACCTCAGGCAATGTCTTAATAGCTAAACTAGTAGTTTTCTGTCTAACACTAGATTGAAGAGTACGTAAAGAAACTTCACTTTTCAAGCAATTCTCATACCTCTCACAGGCAATAAAAAAGTTGTCCATTATCTCCTGAACAGAAGGATAAGTCTTTGTAGTAATCTGAACCAATTCCCTCTTAAACTTGTCATTAAGTCCATTCCACATGAAATATTGAATAAAATCATCAGGAGTAATTTTAAGAGTCTTCACAGACTCAACAACTGTTCTTAAAATGGAAATAAACTTAAAAGGGTCATCAGATTCCCCCAATCTTAAACTCGTCAATGTTTTTATAGTAGAAGTTTTACGAACTACTTCCGAGGCAAAGGCTAACTTAAGCAAGTCTTTGGCGTCCTTGTAAGTCTGTTTGTCAGCTTCCAACGAATTCAACAAAACTTTAGCCCTTCCCTCTACCTGCTGTCTCAAAAGAAGTAACAAATCTCTGTCCGGGTAACTAAATGATTGGGTAGTGCTTTCAAACTCTGATATAAACCTAATGAAATCCTCCCCATCCGTACTATTGAACTTTGGTAATGGAGCTGTGGGCTGTTTAAGAAGACTTTTAGCAACCTCAACAGTTCCAGGTGCAGATGCCACCTCTAGGTGAGGAATACAATATTCTATCCTATCAAAATATTCAATACAGGTTGCAATCTCTGACTCCCTAGCATCCTCACTGAACTCCACATCCGAAATTCTAAGGGAAAATATTTCATCATTCAGATCAATAAGTAGTCTTTTATGACTTAGCAGTACACTTCTTTCAGAAATTTTTTGCCCAGCACTGAGAGTCGAAAAGGACTCTATACGATTA
>NW_027170443.1:10000-15000 GCF_036898095.1 Palaemon carinicauda
CTTCCTAAGTTTACAAGTAAAGAAGGAGAAGATTTATTGAAATTTATAGCAGAGTTTGAGGCTACAACTAATGTATTTCAGTATCCTGATAGAGATTTACTTTTATTGCTGAAGCAACAGATAGACGGTCGAGCAAAGACTTTATTATGTTCTCTGGAAGCTGACAAACAGCGTTATGTAGATGCCAAAGAATTATTGATTTCCGCCTTTGCTTCTAAGGAGGTTTGTAAAAACAATGCAATTAGGAAAATTACGGAGTTAAGTCTAAGAGAGGGTGATGACCCCTTCACATTTATTTCCATCCTCCGATCAGTATGTGAAGCAGTCAAGACTTTTAACATTGGAGCGGATGAATTTGTCAGATATTTTGCTTGGCACGGCTTAAATGGTCGCTTTCAGCGTCATTTTATTAATATTACAGGAAAAACTCATCCTTCCTTAAATGACATTATTTCACATTTCTTTGCAGCTTGCGAAAGGTACGAAAGTGACGGGAAAGGTGTTGAAAGCTTGAAATGTAAAGCTTCACGTGTCAAAACATTAACACTCCCTCTTCCTAAAGAGAGTACTATCAGCATGGCTGCGGAAGCAGTAACATATGATAAAGACAGGTCTTCGCCTCAGTGTTCCTTGTGTTCTGCAGTTGGAAATACTGATAAATTTCACTTTATCCATAAGTGCCCTAATTTTCTTTCTCCTACAGATAAAGTGCATATTTTAAAATCTAGAAATGGATGTGTAAAATGCGGCCAGTTTAATCATGTTTCCGGTAAGTGTCGTTTTAAATTCAAAAGACGCTGTTCAAATTGTAACAGCTGGCATATGACTTACCTATGTGATAGGAGTCAGTCACCAGACAGAGACTCTAACAATATTAATAACTGCAAATCCAAGGTGGAAACTTCTCAAATAAGCAGCGGTGTTGCCGTACTTCCTACTTGTCAAGGTGATTCCATTTTACCCACCTTTTCATTTAAAGTTGGGGGAACTGTTTACAGAGGACTGAAGGACAGTGGTTCGCAGAGCACGTTTGTCACTAAGAAATTGGCGGAGGAGAATAATCTTAAAATCATTAACTCAAAGGTAAAGCTAACAGTTAATGGGTTTAATGGTAACAAGGAGTATTTTACTGAAATTGTTGAAGTTCCTGTTACGATCGGAGATAAATCCTTTATAATTTATTGCTTGGTTGTACCAAACATTAATGTAGCATTGAAATTACCTCTGCTTGGTAGATTAGTTGATAAATTTCAGGCACAAGGTGTTAAATTAGCTGATCAATTCCTTAATAAATTTTCTCATGAAATTGATAATGTTCAGCTCATTTTAGGTACAGACTTCGCTTATTGTATTGCAGGTACAGATACAGTTTTTGGAGGAATAAATTCATCGATGTATACCGAGTGTCATGCAGGTATTTTGTTGTCTGGTAGCATTGATTTAATGATCAAGAATATTGATAATTTAGCTGATAAGAGAGTGCCAACCTCGGCTGTTAGTAACCCATTTGAGTGTAGTTCTGCTATTCATATCCAGAGTAATTCATTTTTGCTGAACTCTAAAGTTGATATTTTTGCCGATGATGACGTTAATAATGACTTTGAGGTAAACTGTTCATTTTCTGTAATAAATGAAAGAGGCATGCTTATGGAGAAACCACTGCAACAGGCCACTGATCAACTTCTAGAGTCTGAATGTAATTATTACTTAAATTACGATCAGAATTTCTACAATGATGAAAGTATTGAACTTAACAACCAGTTGGTCGAATTTACCATCAAAACCCTTCGTCGTAGGGAGTCTGATGGACGTATTATCGTTCCCTTGTTGTGGAATGGGAAAGTTTCTCATTTACTTTCAAAGAATGAAAATCTATCTAAGTTGATATTAAGGTCTAACCTCAAGAGACTTAAACGACATCCAGAACGTTTGCAGCTCGTTGACCAAACAATTAGGGAGCAATTGAAGGCAGGCATAATTGAACCCATTTATGATTTAGAGGTGTTTAAAAGTGAGAACCCTCAACATTCTTTTTTACCACACATGCCTATCTTTAAACTGGATAGAGATAGTACCAAATGTAGGATTGTATTTTTGTCCAACCTTAGGGATTCTTCCAATAATATATCTTTGTCACATAACCAGTGCATGTATTCAGGGCCTACGTTAAACCAAAAATTGTCCTCTTCCTTTTTACAGCTTAGATTTGACCAAAAGTTACTCATATTTGACCTTAAGAAAGCCTTTAATATGTTATCCCTAACAGAAACTGATCAGTCCAAGTTGTTATTTTTTTGGTACAAAAATGTGAATCAAGGTGATTTTTCCTTATTGGCTTTTAAGAATGTAAGATTACCTTTTGGCCTTAGATGTAGTCCCTTTTTATTAATGATTTCATTATATTACATACTTGTGTTACAACCTTCAGAGGATTCTCGAATAGCAGATTTAAAGAAATCTATCTATAACATGATTTATATGGACAATGGGGCCATTACTGCCAATACTTCAGAGGAGTTAGAGTGGTCGTATAAACAGCTTTCGAATATATTCAATCCCTATAAATTTGACATTCAGCAGGTTGTAACTAATGACTCGACTTTACAGGATGAAGTGGACCGCGAAGCCGAGGCAGCTACGCCTTCACGTAACAAGTTGTTTGGTTTAAACTGGGATCGATGTTCCGACGAAATTTTCACTAAACCAATTTTTCTTGATCCCAATGCTAATACTAAAAGGTCTCTTTTACAAACAATTGCTTCACAGTTTGACCTTTTTGGTTTTAATATGCCATTGTTTAACCGCTGTAGATTGTTCATGCATCAATTACAGTGTCAAAAGAATTTACATTGGGATCAACCATTAACGCAAGAATTGCAGAGAGAATGGATTAATATTTGCAGGCAAACCAACAGAGCTCCTCCTTTAAAAATTGCTAGGTGTGTTGGTCCACGAGATGGCAATTATGATATTTATATTTTTTCAGATGCAAGTAAGGACATATTTGGTTGTGTACTCTATTTACAGCATATTGAATCCAATCGCTTAAGCTTTATACATGCCAAAAACCGACTTGTAAATAAGCAACTTAAGAGTAAATCCATGCCCTCTCTGGAACTTAACGCAATACATTTAAGTGTTGAGTGTGCTCTTGAGATTTACAAAGATTTGTCTGGATCTGCTTGCTTAAAACCCTTAAAGGTTAATAATATTTACGTATATACTGATTCTCTCTGTGCCTTACATTGGCTGAATTCTGCTGCCTTGAAATTGGACAAATTAAATAAACATTCTCCATTTGTCGTAAACAGACTTCATAATATTCAAAGAATGTGTGAAACGGTTCCTATAAAATTTAGCTTTATTTCAGGAAAAAACAATCCTGCGGACATAATCACCAGATGTGTGTCATACAACCAGTTGCAAAATTCTTGCTTTTTTTCAGGACCAAATTTAAGTATAAATGAAGTTCCAGAATTGTCAACTACCATACCAGCATTTGAGATGCCCACTGAGGTTCAAGCAACTCCTTCCACAGCTCAGGTTATTGAAGTTGCTAACAATCTTATTGATATTAATAATTATTCCAATTTCAGGAAACTTTTATTGATTTTTCGCAGAATTTTCTTAGTGGTGCACAAGTGGAAGCTGAAAGCGAAAATTGCTTGCTCACCAGTCGCTAATTACTTTGCCCAGGCTATAAATTACTTGTTAAACAATGAACAAAGGAAGCATTATCCTGAGGTATATTCTTACCTACAGCATGGTCTTAATACCAGAAAAGACATTCCTCCTATTATAACGCAACTTAATGTATTTTTAGATTCACAGGGTCTTCTGAGAGTTAAGAGTAAATTCAAAAAATGGAATTATGGCTTAAGAGGAAATTACCCTTTATTATTGCACCCAGACAGTCATTTGACCAAACTAATTATTTGGGATGCACACCTCAAATTATTACATTCAGGATGTTATTCTGTATTAACAGAGCTCAGAAAGCATTATTACATCCCTAAACATTTCTCAGTTGTGAAAAAGGCTCTTAAACAGTGTGTTCATTGTCGTAGGTTTAATAATCGTTATATAAGGTTAAATCAGAACTTTTACAGAGACTTCAGAGCAGATCCTCCTACGGTTCCTTTTTCTAACATATTTATGGATTATCTAGGACCCTTCAATACGAAGGATGGAAAAGAGACCCGTAAGGTTTGGTTACTATGTATCACCTGTACTTGGTCTAGGGCAGTTAACCTCAAAATTTGCAGGAGTTTGAATGTTGCAGAATTTTTAAGAGCATTTCAGCTACACTGCTTTGAGTACGGGATTCCTCAACTTTGTATTAGTGATCTTGGGACTCAGTTGGTGGCAGGAGGTAATACCATAACTTCCTTCATTAGTGACCCTCAGACGCAATTATATTTTGAGGAAAATAATGTAAAACCCCTCTCCTTTCAGCAATATTTCAAAGGCTGCAGTGAATTGGGATCATTAGTAGAAGTCTGTGTAAAAATGGTCAAAAGATTAATGTTTGGAGCAATTAAGAATTTTATATTGACGTATGTAGACTTTGAATTTCTTGTCTGTAATATTGTGCATCTCATTAATCGACGACCTATAGCCTTCAAAGAAGCTGTTCGTGCTGAGACTGACAATGTGCCCGAACCAATAACGCCGGAACAGCTCGTGCGAGGCTATGAATTGACTTCTCTAAACCTTATCCCTAATCTTCAACCTCTTTCAGTTGAAGATCCAGAATTTGACCCTGATAAAAAAGCTATTTCTCAGAATTACGTAAAGTTGTGTAAAATTAGGCAGACTTTAATAGAGACCTATCATAATGAATTTCTAGGTACTCTGATTCAGCAAGCAGTTGATAGGAAGGGGCGGTATCGTCCCGTTACTCATAAATTACTAAATGTTGGCGATGTTGTATTAATTAAGGAGGAACATACCAAAAGGAATAATTATCCTCTAGGCATAATTCTAGAAGTTTTTAAGAA
>NW_027170444.1:0-27423 GCF_036898095.1 Palaemon carinicauda
ACTGTATATATATATATATATACTGTATATATATATTATATATATATACTGTGTATATATATATATATATATGTATATACAGTATAATATATATATATACTGTATATATATATATATATATATATAATGTGTGTGTGTATATGTGTGTATGCGTGTGTTTAAGTTGGAAATTAACTACATTTCATTACAAAACGTGAAATAAAAAAGTATTAAAAAAGCATATACGTAATCATTTTAAAAACTTTATATATACAATTCCATATAAACCTGGCTTTCAGCTTATAACACCTCTCCTTCAAAATCAAAACAACTAAAACAACAACAAAAAATCTGTAAAAAAAAACAAAAAAAACAACTGAGATAAACATATTAAACAGATATCTCTTTTGAAAACAATCAAGAGAACACTTCTCTTCAAAAGAGATATAGATTTATTATTATATTATTATTATTATTATTATTATTATTATTATTAATTGCTAAGCTACACCCCTAATTGGAAAAAGCAGGATGCTATAAAGCCCAGGGGCTCCCAACAGGGAAAATAAACAAGAATACGTTGAACTCATCAAAATAAACTAAATTGATTTTACGACCAGAGAAGCATTTCTCTCTGGACGTCATATTATTGAAGCAAGGCGTCCAGCTGAACCTGTTAACCAGCTGACAGGTGGAAACAGAACCAGCTGACAGGTGGAAACACACAGCCCTCGACGCCCAGGTAGGGAACAGATTGAAACGGGAAATTGATTTTCAAGGGAAGGTGGATGGTCAGAATTTGCGCTTTCCTAACTAGTAGCTACCCCTTTTACCCCCCACAGGACGTACTGGTACGTTTCACAAAAGCCATCCCTTTACCCCCATGAACGTACCGGTACGTCCTTGCAAAAAAAATGCTATAAAAATTTTTTTTTCATATTTTTGATAATTTATTTTAGAAAATTCAGGTATTTTCCCAGAGAATGAGACCAACCTGACCTCTCTAAGACAAAAATTAAGGCTGTTAGAGCAATTTAAAAAAAAAAATATACTGCAAAATGTGCTGGGAAAAAAATATAACCCCTTGGGGCTTAAGGGTTGGAAATTTCCAAATAGCCTGGGGGTAAAAGGGTATAGTCGATTCTTTTTAGTGAGGCGCATTTGCACTGACTCGCAGGGGGTGCCCTTTTTAGCTAGGAAAAAGTTTCCCGCTCGCTGATTGGTTTGGACGAGATCATTCTAACCAATCAGCGATCAGGAAACTTTTCCGAGCTAAAGGGGCACCTCTGCGAGTCGGTTGCAAATGCGTCTCATTAAAAAAAATTGAGTATAGTGCCTAGTTGAGATAGATAAAAATTTCTATTTTTGAAATTCTTATATACTATTTGTTATTTTACTTATATTATTCATTTGTTTTAGTAGTTTATTATCTTTTTCTCTTAAATGAAAAGGAAAATTTAATGTTGATATTGTCTTTCTGAGTTATTCATTTTATATATTTGTAGATTTTTAATTTTATTTAAGGATATTATTATTAATTCCTTTTTTCATCATGGATTTTTAACAGCTATTTTACGAGGAATATTTATATATATATTATATATATATATATATATATATATATATAAAGGTTTATACATTTATATTTATATGTGCATTCAATTTATAACCATTTTTTCTGTTTAGAAATTTCTTGTTTTGCAATTAATCTATTTGATTGTAATATCTGAAGTTATCTTTCTTAAGATATTCAATTGGATGCCTTTTCAAAATCAGATTAATTTTATTTAATTAAAATAAAAATTCATAAAAAAAAATTCATTTTTAGATAAAGGAAATGAAAAATATTAACTAAGTAGAATATTCACCAAAAATAAAATTAACATAAGTGAATATTGATGCAACAAATATAGATACAGAAAAAGTGATAAATATTCACGATTTGTAGATAAGAAACAGACAAAATATTCACGAATCATGCAACAAAATTTCATTATTTTTAGATTAGAAATATAGATAAATATTCAGGAATCATGCAACAAAATTTCACTATTTTTAAATAACAGAGATAAATAAATATTCACGAATCATGCAACAAAATTTCACTATTTTTAAATAACAAAGGTAAATAAATATTCACGAATCATGCAACAAAAGTTCACTATTTTTTAAATAACAGATAAATAAATATTCACGAATCATGCAACATGCAAGAAATATACTAAATTACCTTTGCAATTATAGTTTATAGCTGTTCATAACCAGGCATTATCAATAAAACACACGTACATTCTATAACTCATTTAATTCACTATAATTAGTTTAATTCATCGTGTTCATTCATAGCGTTGGGCCAATGCAAATGTTCAGCCTATGTGTATTAACAATTAGCAAGCGCTCAGCTAGAAATATTTTAATTTGCTTAATGTAATTGAAGCATTTAAACTATTGTCATTACGTTGTAATTGTTTATTTGTTTATATTTTGTGGAAATGTTTGACTGCAAGGTAATAATAATAATAATGATAATAATAATAATAATTAATAATAATAATAATAATAATAATAATAATAATAATAATAATAATAATAATAATAATAACTTATCTATGGAAAACCTAATCTCTCTCTCTCTCTCTCTCTCTCTCTCTCTCTCTCTCTGCATATGTTTATGCTGAGGGCAATGGTAAAGTAATAATAATAATAATAATAATAATAATAATATCTTATCTATGGAAAACCTATTCCCTCTCTCTCTCTCTCTCTCTCTCTCTCTCTCTCTCTCCGCATTATGTTTATGCTGAGGGGCAAGGGTAAAGTATAAATAATAATAATAACAACAGCAACTATATCCATGGAAAAAACAATATTCTCTCTCTCTCTCTCTCTCTCTCTCTCTCTCTCTCTCTCTCTCTCCACATATGTTTATACTGACAGCAATGTCCTCATTTGCATACACAACCCCTCGGCCTTATTATATCTTCGTATGGATTTGAATATAGATGACCAGTTTCCTGTGGGTGTTTTTGTCAACAACCCCTCTATATCCCCCTCTCCTCTCCCCCTCCCTCTCTCTCCCCTCCCCCCCTCCTTCCCCCTCCCCCTCATTCTCTTTCATATACCATTTCCTCCACCTCTGTGTCTGATTATGCAAGGTAGACGTTTGCTATGTAAATATGATTTTGAAGTGGGCCTGCCTACCCCACACGGTGGAACAAGAGCTGAATGGACGTATTGTGGGGTGAGTTATATAAAGGGAGGTGGAATTGCAGTTGAAGATAGATAGCTAGATGTATATATATGTGTATATATACATTCATGAAGGAGTATGATGAAAATAGATAGGGTACACTCTTATGTTTTCATTTTCCCTGTGGTTCTTTTGCGTCTGAGAGTTAGCTTTTTTGTAAGTCGTATGAGTGGTTATTATTATTATTTATTATTATTATTATTATTATTATTATTATTATTTTCATTTCTATTTGTATTATAATTATCATTATTTTTATTTTCATTTTTATTATTATTATTATTATTATTATTATTATTATTATTGTTGTTATTATTATTATTATTATTATTTATTATTATTATTAGCCAAGCCACAACCCACGGAAAAAGCAGAATGCTATATGCCCAAGGCTCCAACAGGGAAAGTAGCCCAGTGAGGAAAGGAAACAAGGGAATTGCAAATAAACAAAATATGAATAATGAATAGAAAATATGAAATATTTTGTAATCAGTAACAACGTTTAAATAAAAGTCATATATAAATTATAAAACGAAAATCATATCAAACATGTTTAACAGAAAAGAATTTAGAAAAAGTTTTTGAACTTCTGTTTTTTCCACTGATTCAACCACCTGATTAGGAAGAATCATTCCACAATCTGGCCACAGCTGGAAATAAAACTTATAGAGTACTGCGTAGTATTGAGCCTTATGGTATATGTATGTACTGTATGTATTTGTATGTATTTATCGAAAGGTGAAGTAAAATTAATAAGGGTTGTCAACTCTTGACTTTATTATTATTATTATTATTATTATTATTATTATTATTATTATTATTATTATTATTATTATTATTATTATTATTATTATTATTATTACTAGTCAAGCTACAACCCTAGTTGGAAAAGTAAGATGCTATAAGCCAAAGGGCTTCCACAGGGAAAAATAGCCTAGTGAGGAAAGGAAATAAGGAAATAAATAAATGAGGAGAACAAATTAACAATAAATCATTCTAAAAACAGTTACATCGTCAAAACAGATATGTCAAATATAAACTATAAAAAGACTTATGTCAGCCTGTTCAACATAAAAACATTTGCCGCAACTTTGAACTTTACACATATATTTTGTTTATTACTTTTTGAATGGGTTCGGGACGCCATACCCTTCCCTCTTCAAAGAGGCGAAATGGTATTAGAAGCCTCCTACGACGTTCATATATTCGATTTCACGAGCATCCCAGAGATGTGTTTACATCTTGTTTGGATTGCAGAACGTTTTTACATATGACTTATTAACCTTTGACAAACGTTTTGCATTTGACATATCAACATCCACAAGCTCCTCATCATTCGAACACATCTAGCCAGAGTCTATTCATGAGCTGGGTTCCCTTTTGATATGCAAAATTCGAACATACAAAATTTTTGGTCTGAATTGGTTCGCGCTGGGGATTCTGCAATGAGGCGACTATTGACAGCTGGTGATGGGAAGTCTCTCTCTCTCTCTCTCTCTCTCTCTCTCTCCTCTCTGGTATTTGCATGTCTCCCTTCCCCTGCTATAGAATTAATGAACCGCAAATATTGCATCATTATTTTTTAATTCCGTCTTTGTATTTTTATTCTCATGCTTTTCTCATTACTGGCTCTCTCTCTCTCTCTCTCTCTCTCTCTCTCCTCTCTCTCTCTCTGGTATTTGCACGTCTTCCTTCCCCCTGCTCTAGAGTTAATGAACCGCAAATATTGCATCATTATTTTTTAATTCCGTCTTTGTATTTTTTTATATCCTACGTTTCTCATTACTGCTCTTTTGGTGTTTATTCTCTCTCTCTCTCTCTCTCTCTCTCTCTCTCTCTCTGTCGGCTAATCTCCTAGAAACGTTAGTGATTGGAAATAGTCCATAATCTGTCTTCAAACGTTTGTGATAGTAATTTCCATTCAGTCATCTTTAGATATTTGTGATGGGATGTGGCTTGTTTGTTATGGTGAAACTTTTGTAACTAAGGTAACTTGATTGACCTGTCAGAACGTTTGTGACCAAGGTAACTTGATTGAATTGTCAGAACGTTTGTGACTAAGGTAACTTGATTGAATTGTCAGAACGTTTGTGACTAAGGTAACTTGATTGAATTGTCAGAACGTTTGTGACTGAAGTAGTCCTGCCAATCAATTCGTAACGTTTGTGAGTAAGGTAACTTGATTGAATAGTCAGAACGTTTTGACTAAGGTAACTTGATTGACCTGTCAGAACGTTTGTGACCAAGGTAACTTGATTGAATTGTCCGAACGTTTGTGACTAAGGTAACTTGATTGAATTGTCAGAACGTTTGTGACTGAAGTAGTCTGCCAATCAATTCGTAACGTTTGTGAGTAAGGTAACTTGATTGAATAGTCAGAACGTTTGTGACTAAGGTAACTTGATTGAATTGTCAGAACGTTTGTGACTAAGGTAACTTGATTGAATTGTCAGAACGTTTTGTGACTAAGGTAACTTGATCGAATTGTCAGAACGTTTGTGACTAAGGTAACTTGATTGACCTGTCAGAACGTTTGTGACTAAGGTAACTTGATTGACCTGTCAAAGTTTGTGACTAAGGTAACTTGATCGAATTGTCAGAACGTTTGTGACTAAGGTAACTTGATTGACCTGTCAGAACGTTTGTGACTAAGGTAACTTAAATCGAATTGTCAGAACGTTTTATGACTAAGGTAAATTGATTGACCTGTCAGAACGTTTTGTGACCAAGCTAACTTGATTGAATTGTCAGAACGTTTGTGACTAAGGTAACTTGATTGACCTGTCAGAACGTTTGAGACTAAGGTAACTTGATTGACCTTTCAGAAACGTTTGTGACTAAGGTAACTTGATTGAATTGTCAGAACGTTTGTGACTAAGGTAACTTGATTGAATTGTCAGAACGTTTGTGACTAAGGTAACTTGATTGAATTGTCAGAACGTTTGAGACTAAGGTAACTTGATTGACCTTTCAGAACGTTTGTGACTAAGGTAACTTAATTGACCTGTCAGAACGTTTGTGACTAAGGTAACTTGATTGACCTGTCAGAACGTTTGTGACTAAGGTAACTTGATTGACCTGTCAGAACGTTTGTGACTAAGGTAACTTGATTGACCTGTCAGAACGTTTGTGACTAAGGTAACTTGATTGACCTGTCAGAACGTTTTGTGACTAAGGTAACTTGATCGAATTGTCAGAACGTTTGTGACTAAGGTAACTTGATTGACCTGTCAAAGTTTGTGACCAAGCTAACTTGATTGAATTGTCAGAACGTTTGTGACTGAGGTAGTCTGCCAATCAATTCGTAACGTTTGTGAGAAAGGTATTGGCTTGTCTTGTCAGAACGTTTGTGAGTAAGGCAGCTTGTCTGCCCTATCAGAACATATGTAACTAAGGTAACTTAATTGACCTGTCAGAACGTTTGTGTTTAAGGTATTACCTTGTACATATCTGAACATTTATGGCTAGAAAACGTCTCATCTCCTGGCCTCATTGCAACGTTATTTTGACAACGCACTTGTCCTTCTTATCTACTTGAATCCCTTTTTGACATTCTTGTCATCGAGTTGTTCTTTGTACATCCAATCTTATTTGAATCGTAACACAATTGGAAAATGGAGATATCGTCTACATACGTCGCCATTATGCGTAAAATTGCGAGAAAAAAAAGATTGAGACGAATTCGCCTCGAAATGTAAACAATGAAGGTAGAAAATCTCCAGCCAAATTGAGCGAATTATTTGGAAAATTGAGCGAAATAAAGTCAAATATGATGGAAAATAGATTTTGTTATGGTATATTATAAAGATATATTTGTATGTTTACTTGATATATAGTGTGACGTTTCGTTGAATTGGACGAAAAAAAAAATTGAAACAAATTGAACCATAAAAATAAAATAGAAATGAAGAAATTATATAATGCTATGTCACACGTCTACCCACACTTAGTTGAGCGAAAAGTTATGCAAAATAGCAATTTAAAATACAAAGGGGGAAAATTGCTTGAAATGTGAAATCTGACCCGGTCTAAAACTCTATGTTTGTGTTTGATTTCAAAACAAATTGCTTCTTATCAGTAGATCGCCCCTCCCCCCTGCCTCTCTAGGGGGGGGGGGGGGCGTTGCTCCCCTGTCCGTTCAAACCCCCCCCCCTCACCCTTCTAGTTAGGTGAGGTAGATTAATATCAATCTTCAAGATTGAATGGAAAATAATAAGGCTATATTTCAGAGGTTTCTTGAATTTTATTTTGTAGAGAGACAGCCATCAAAATGATTGATATTGTAACTTATGTAAGTTTTTTAAGATATAGGTGTATGTGTTTGGCGTTGTGTGTGTGTATATATATATATATATATATATACTGTATATATATACATGTGTATATATATATATGTACTATATGTATATATATATTACATGTATATATATATATATATATGTATATATATACGTGTATATATATATATATATATACCTGTGTGTATATATATATATGTATATATATATATATATATACACATGTGTATATAATATATATATATATACATATATATATACATGTATATATATATATATATATAGACTCACACAACAGTAACAAATGCAGCCGCTTCTAGTCCACTGCAGAACAAAGGCCTCAGACATGGGCTTAGTAATATCTGGGATTTGGCTATTTTCATCAACAAGCTGGCCACTGCGGATGGGGTGATGCTGGGAGGCTATAGTCTGAACGCTCACAGCAAACCAACCTAGTATGGGTGGCCCTGACTAGTACAGCTTTGCTGATCACGGCGATATGTAATATCAGTCAATAGCTCGGTATCATCATTTGTTGAACATTTCTTCTGTGTGTGTGTGTGTGTGTTGTAACAGACACTGTAGAGTCTTTGTGGTGGCCGATGTGGTAACCTCCCTGACTGGTGAACACCAGACTGTGGTTCGAATCCTTCTTCAACTCGTTATTCCTTTGGTCGCTGCATCCTCACCATCCTTGTGAGGTAAGGATGGGGGGGTTTTGGGGGAGTCTATATGTCTATCTGCTGCGTCATCAGCTGCCATTGCCTGGCCGTCCTTGGTCTTATCTTGGGTGGAGAGGGGGCTTGAGTGCTGATCATATGTATATATGGTCAGTCTCTAGGACATTGTCCTGCTTGATAGGGCAATGTCACTGTCCCTTGCCTCGGTCATTCATGGGCGGCCTTTAAACCTTTAAGTGGCAGAGGTTACCCTTTGTAAAATAAAAAATAAAAAAAAGTCTTAAAAGACTTGAAAAATAAGACTTGAAAAAGGCCGGAGACGTGAAGGGAACATGATGCAACTCGATCGAAAGAGACACTTAGGGTTAATCTCCTACCCCCCCCCCCATCATAACCCCCCATTTTAAGCCCCCCCCTCCCCCTCCCCCCCTCTCTCTCTCTCTCCTTCTTCTAAGATACTCCCACTTCAACGGCTCATTGCCTATGCCTGAAAAGAAAGTTTTTCTTAAGTGGATAATGCCGCCCGTGAACATAGCTTGGTTCGAAGAATGTGTGATATGTTGAGAGAGAGAGAGAGAGAGAGAGAGAGAGAGAGAGAGAGAATTGTCTCTTAGACTGAATTTAGAACTGTCCATTTCTGAAAACTTATAAAATCAAAAGTAAAATTATTTTGTAGATGAGTGAGAAAAGAGACTAGCATTTTTCAGAGAGAGAGAGAGAGAGAGAGAGAGGAGAGAGAGAGAGAGAGAGAGAGTGAGAGAGAGAGAATTGTCTCTTAGACTGAATTTAGAAACTGTCCATTTCTGAAAACTTATAAAATCAAAAGTTAAAATTATTTTGTAGATGAGAGAGAAAAGAGACTAGCATTTTTTCAGAGAGAGAGAGAGAGAGAGAGGAGAGAGAGAGAGAGAGAGAGAGAAATTATACCTTAGACTGAATTTAGAACTGTGTCCATTTGTGAAAACTATTGTAAAATTCAAAAGTAGAATTGTTTTTCTAGAGAGAAAATAGAAAGTAGCATTTCTGAGAGAGAGAGAGAGAGAGAGAGGAGAGAGAGAGAGAGAGAGAATTACCCCCATCATACAGAACTTAAACTGTACATTTCTGGAGACTTTTAAAATCAAAAGTAAAATTCTTTTCTAGACGAGAAAAAAAAGAAAGGCTTGCATTCATCAGAATAGAGAGAGAGAGAGAGAGAGAGAGAGAGAGAGAGAGAGAGAGAGAAATTGTCCTGAAGATTTCTCAAGAAAGAAATCCTCCTGTAATTCTACGAGGTAGAAAAATAAATCGCTCGAGGCTTGTTATGATAATTGTCTTCTTATTTTTCTCGAGGGGAGAGTTAGTCAATAGTCTTAGAAGAAAATAACCTATTATAAAGAATATTTGTGTTTCGGGACTCCAAAAGAGTTACGAGAATTTTAAACAAATCTCCTTTGGTGATGAATTTAATTTTTTTTACGAGAGGCAATTAGGAGCAGCTTGGAAAAAAAAGGAACCTCTGGAAACTGAGTTACGTAATAGTTGCCAGAAGTTTCCAGTTAAAAACTTTTTTTCATATGAAGTCTTTATGCTTATGAGCTATGAAAAAAAAAAAAAAAAGTTTGGGGAGTTTTAAACTGTTTTTTTTTATGATAATGTAAACTTTAAAGGAAGAGGTAATTTGGAGTTTTTGTAAAAAATAAAGACCATTTAGGAAACTTTATTTAGAAGTTGCTGGAAACTATTTAGGAACGAGTTGCCAGATGTTTCTTGCCAATTAATGAACACTGTAAAAATCAGTTGATGGATTTTAATTGGACCTGTGTAATTCAAAAAATTATTTTTTATTATTTTGATGAGAGTTATAAATAAGGTCATGTAGGGGAAGCTGAAATAAACTAGAGTGGGAAAAATAGGGCAGACCCACTCACTACGCGGTTATTTCAATACGCGTCTTAAATTTTAAATCTCGGTTTATGTCGTTTATATTTAGTATTGGATCTTGTAGCAATATATTGATCGCTTACATTTTGTGACGTCATATCATTCGTAAAGGTTTTAACTTTGTTATCCTTTGATTTGAAATAAAATGGATTGCCAAGTACTTCCAGAAAAAATAAATAGGGGTTTATCAATGTTGTTTTTACCTTTTCGATATATAAGATTAATTTTATATGACTACTTTTTAGAATTTGAGATCGAATTTTTTTTTTCTTTTTGAGTGGTAAAACATTTGTAGTATATTTTTTTATTACCTCTTCGATATATAAGATTTATTTTATATATTTATATGACTACTCTTTAGAATTTGAAATCAAAAATATTTTTCGAACTCTTGCGTCTGGAAAAACATTATAATATATTTTAGATTAATATTGAAGTATAATGATTTTATCAGGAATGAGTCAGAAAAAAAACTTATAGGTGAATTTGTGTGATGTAAAAAATTGATAAGAAACTAAAAATAGCTACGAAATCTTTTTTATTCTAGAATACCAAAAACTTATTATTAAAAGAACAGTAATTATGATACCTGAGTTTTGAGTTCTGAAAAATCTGTTGGTTATAATGATAAAAAATATAGTATTTTTCAAAGTGTTTTTTTTTAATGCGAAATATACAAAGATATAAACAATGTATTTAATCTTACCAGAAGCCTTATATTTAATCGAATGTTAATTGGTCAAATAAACAACGTTACAGATAAATTGTAAAAATAAAAACTGATAATTGGAAGTCAGAGATGTTACCAAATTAGTTATTGCCTATTATTGATTGACCACCAAGTGGCAACAGTGCGAAGATGAATAATTTAGTGAATTAATTAGAAAATTATTCAAGTTTTTTGGAGGAATAAGAAATGGGAAAGATGTTTGATCTGAAATTTTGAAAATATGTTAATTGAAGAAGAGAAGAGTTTGAAGGAAATATAAGAAAATGGACGAGGAAATGAAGAGAACTTAAATGATAGAGAAACGAATGATAATGAGATAAGTAGATGATGATGAGATAAATAGAAAGGTGAGAATAACTACAGAAAATGTGGAAGAAAGATATGAATAAACAAAAAGGAAAATTACAAGAGATTTGGAAACCAAAATAAGATACGGTTGATTCAAGTGATTTGAATTTCTATCGAAAGAATTAACACCCCGCGAAGGATTTACTCTCTAGTAAGGATCTCCTGCCGGTGCCCCCCAACCGCACATGTGCCTCTGCAGGGCGGCGCATCTGCGTGCCCAGTATGGTGGGTACCCCCCTGAGGTAGTAGGATGGGGCAAGGGTCATCCAACGCGTTGCTCAACTGCGGCAAGAACCAACAGCGATCCAAAAGGGCTTCCTCGTCTGCGTCCTCCTTCTCCTCCGGCGGGCATGACCAGTACCGCCAGAAGCCGCACCAGGAGCGGGAGGATCAGGACGCCCAGGGGCGTCGGCGCCGGTGGCAGCACTGGCGCCAGGAGGCGTGGCATCCGCGCCCGCTCTCCGCCCAGGAGGCCACTTCGCCCGATTCCTCCACTACCTTTTGCTGTGCCGGTGGGTGTGAGGGGTGGAGTCAGGGGTCAGGTTGGGTCATTGGAAGGTCAACTTGACCTTATTTTTGTTTAAACACTGGTTAAGTCAAAGGAAAGTGACCTTGACCGTTAGTGTAGACACCGGTCAGGTCAAAGAAAGGTATCCTTTACGTTATTTTATTGTAAATGCCGGTTAGGTCACAGGAAGGTGACCTTGACCTTATTTTAGTGTAAATACCAGTTAGGTCACAGGAAGGTGACCTTGACCTTATTTTAGAGTAAACACCGGTTAGGTCAAAGGAAAGTAGCCTTGACCTTTAGTGTAAACACTGGTCAGGTCAAAGAAAGGTATCCTTTACGTTATTTTCGTGTAAGCACCGGTTGGGTCAGAGGAAGGTGACCTTGACCTTATTTTAGAGTAAACACCGGTTAGGTCACAGGAAGGTGACCTTGACCTTATTTTAATTAAACACCAGTTAGGTCACAGGAAGGTGACCTTGACCTTATTTTAGAGTAAACACCGGTTAGGTCACAGGAAGGTGACCTTGACCTTATTTTAGAGTAAACACGGGTTAGGTCACAGGAAGGTGACCTTGACCTTATTTTAGAGTAAACACCGGTTAGGTCACAGGAAGGTGACCTTGACCTTATTTTAGAGTAAACACCGGTTAGGTCACAGGAAGGTAACCTTGACCTTATTTTAATTAAACACCAGTTAGGTCACAGGAAGGTGACCTTGACCTTATTTTAGAGTAAACACCGGTTAGGTCACAGGAAGGTGACCTTGACCTTATTTTAATTAAACACCAGTTAGGTCACAGGAAGGTGACCTTGACCTTATTTTAGAGTAAACACCGGTTAGGTCACAGGAAGGTGACCTTGACCTTATTTTAGAGTAAACACCGGTTAGGTCACAGGAAGGTGACCTTGACCTTATTTTAGAGTAAACACCGGTTAGGTCACAGGAAGTTGACCTTGACCTTATTTTAGAGTAAACACCGGTTAGGTCAAAGGTATCCTTCACCTTATTATGATTTAACCACCGGATTTAAGGGATTTACATAAATCTAGGTGTATTCTGTTGCTATTTTTATGCAAATTTAGGCAATTCTAACACATCAAAATGATAAGGCTGTTTGCATTTGCAATTGCATCATCAGTACTCTTTATTTGTTGTGAGGACAGCAAACAATCTCGAGAATAGTCCAGGGGTTTTGTATACTGAACAGATTTTTAGAGTTATTGAGAATAAGATATATATTCAGTTTTTTTTTTTTTTATTGTCGGCTACCCCCAAAATTGGGGGAAGTGCCTTGGTATATGTATGGATATATGTATGTATTTGTTATAAAAATGATAGCATGCAAAAAATTTTTGTAACTTCAAAAATACATTTTTCAATTTTTTTTTTTTCTGTTATTTATTATTTTCAAGTAAGATTCATTTTCCTTTCATTTATGAATAAAAGTTGACTTCGCATGTTAGCTGATTAAAGCTGATTTTTATTTTTTTTTAATTTTTACTTTTCAATGTTTGTTGGGAAAAGAATGAGAGAAAAGTGTTCCCCAGCAATTGAAGTCTGATCTACGCCATAGATATATTACAGAAACTTGGATATAGCCCAGAATTCTTAATTATGTCTTACTTTTCCCATAGAAAAAAAATGGTGTATCATTTTCCTATATATACAGTAATCCCTCAAATTATGCGGGGCTTCTAAGGAGTCATCTTATGATAAGGAACAAAATGGGATGTAAACATATTCAAATTAAGAATTTTATATATATTTCTTTTGTCGTTAGATACTGCGGTATATCTTATTTGTTTCAATCATTTACTTATTGTTCATATTATTATTATTGTTATGATTATTCGTATTTATTGTATCGTTAGATAAGGCGGGGTATTTTATTTGTTTCAATCATTTACCTATTGTTGAAATAATTATTGTTATGATTATTCATATATTTTTTTTTGTCGTTAGATACTACAGTATATTTTATTTGTTTTAATCATTTACGTATTGTTGATATTATTATTATTATTATTATTATTATTGTTATGATTATTCTTATTATCATCATCGAAACTTTTCCCCAGGTTGGAGCAGCCACAACGATGAAATCAAGACGAATCAAGGGGGCGGGTCAGGCGAGGTCAGCAGCTTGGAGGGCGTGGCAGCGGGTGGCATGCCCATCGGCGGAGGGGAGCTGACCGTGGGAGGGGCGGGGGGCGGCCCATCGGGGCACTCCCCCCACTTAAACTATGACCCGGAATGTGCCCGAATGGAGGCGTGGCTGGACGAACATCAAGATTTCGTCCAAGATTATTTCATAAGGTAATTCTCGTGTGATTATTTTATGTGGCAATACTTATGGGATTATTTCGTAAGGTAATTCTCATGGGATTATTTTATGTGGCAATACTTATGGGATTATTTCATAAGGTAATTCTCATGTGATTATTTTATGTGGCAATACTTATGGGATTATTTCATAAGGTAATTCTCATGGGATTATTTTATGTGGCAATACTTATGGGATTATTTCGTAAGGTAATTCTCGTGTGATTATTTTATGTGGCAATACTTATGGGATTATTTCATAAGGTAATTCTAATGTGATTATTTTATGTGGCAATACTTATGGGATTATTTCATAAGGTAATTCTAATGTGATTATTTTATGTGGCAATACTTATGGGATTATTTCGTAAGGCAATTCTCATGGGATTATTTTATGTGGCAATACTTATGGGATTATTTCATAAGGTAATTCTCATGGGATTATTTTATGTGGCAATACTTATGGGATTATTTCGTAAGGTAATTCTCATGGGATTATTTTATGTGGCAATACTTATGGGATTATTTCGTAAGGTAATTCTCATGGGATTATTTTATGTGGCAATACTTATGGGATTATTTCGTAAGGTAATTCTCGTGTGATTATTTTATGTGGCAATACTTATGGGATTATTTCATAAGGTAATTCTCGTGTGATTATTTTATGTGGCAATACTTATGGGATTATTTCGTAAGGTAATTCTCGTGTGATTATTTTATGTGGCAATACTTATGGGATTATTTCGTAAGGTAATTCTCATGGGATTATTTTATGTGGCAATACTTATGGGATTATTTCATAAGGTAATTCTCATGGGATTATTTTATGTGGCAATACTTATGGGATTATTTCTTAAGGCAATTTTCGTGGGATTATTTTATGTGGCAATACTTATGGGATTATTTCTTAAGGCAATTCTCGTGTGATTATTTTATGTGGCAATACTTATGGGATTATTTCTTAAGGCAATTCTCGTGGGATTATTTTATGTGGCAATACTTATGGGATTATTTCGTAAGGTAATTCTCATGGGATTATTTTATGTGGCAATACTTATGGGATTATTTCGTAAGGTAATTCTCATGGGATTATTTTATGTGGCAATACTTATGGGATTATTTCGTAAGGTAATTCTCATGGGATTATTTTATGTGGCAATACTTATGGGATTATTTCGTAAGGTAATTCTCATGGGATTATTTTATGTGGCAATACTTATGGGATTATTTCGTAAGGTAATTCTCATGGGATTATTTTATGTGGCAATACTTATGGGATTATTTCGTAAGGTAATTCTCATGGGATTATTTTATGTGGCAATACTTATGGGATTATTTCATAAGGTTATTCTCATGGGATTATTTTATGTGGCAATACTTATGGGATTATTTCATAAGGTTATTCTCATGGGATTATTTTATGTGGCAATACTTATGGGATTATTTCATAAGGTTATTCTCATGGGATTATTTTATGTGGCAATACTTATGGGATTATTTCATAAGGTTATTCTCATGGGATTATTTTATGTGGCAATACCTATGGGATTATTTCGTAAGGTAATTCTCATATGGTTTTGTAAGTTAATTCTCATATGTAATTACGGAGGTAATTCTTGTTTGATTAATAACAGAATTATTATTATTATTATTATTATTATTATTATCATCATTACTAGCCAAGCTATAACCCCAGTTGGAAATGCAAGATGCTATAAGCCAAAGGGCTCCAATAGGAAAAAATAGCCCAGTGAGGAAAGGAAATAAGGAAATAAATACTTGCACACCTGTATTCTTACATGGTTGTTACAATATGATTATGCAATAAATGGTCTTCCACATTGCATGTTTAATGAGGTGCCTTATAAGGTAATGCATCTATATCAAAATCTAAATAATCACATTTTAAGTTTTTTGTCAAAATAGAATGGTTGTTTTTGCTACTGTTTCCAAACAATGACTGATTTTCATGGAGCTTACAAATTTTCACTTGATACTCTGAATACGATGGTAAATACGGAATTCAATTTGGTTTGTAGGTTTTTATTTAAGTTTTAATTAATAATTTACATGTTTAAATTGGTCCTGACGAGGAGGAAAGTTAAAGTTCCTTATCAAAAATTTGTGGGGAATCTCAGGAATCAAATAGTTATATTTTGTGTATTCCAAATTTGAAAATATTTCTCAAAAAATACACACAAAGAGTTTACATTCAGGTATTTTTTTTAATTAGATTTTGAGTTTTTCCTTTGATTATCACATTTAGAATAATAAACCTCTTTAGTGGAAATCGAAAACTAAGCTATGAATCACTTCTTCAAGGAAATAGAAAAAAAATATATAATGTAAAATATTGAAATGAGAAATCCAACGACAGCTCTCAGCTCTCTCCTATTCACAAGTCACATTCAGCATTACCCTTTTGCAAAATCGAAGCCACCTTCCCTGTATTGCAGGAAGGTACGCTATTGCATCGTGCAATATGTACACGTTGCAACGGACCTGGGAATGTTTAATGGGAATTGCTGGAAGCACGTCCGGGAACGTCCATCTTCGCTTATTGTTTCTGTTTGATTCCTCAGGTTCTGTTTACTTGGGCGCGTTCTCTTCGAAACTTGGGATTTTTTGTTTTGTTTATTTGGGCTCGTTCGCTTCGAATTGATTTTATGTTTTCTCGTAATTTTCTGTTTGATTCCTCAGGTTCTGTTTACTTGGGCGCGTTCTCTTCGAAACTTGTGATTTTTTGTTTTGTTTATTTGGGCTCGTTCGCTTCGCATTGATTTTTTGTTTTCTCGTAATTTTCTGTTTGATTCCTCAGGTTCTGTTTACTTGGGCGCGTTCTCTTCGAAACTTGGGATTTTTTGTTTTGTTTATTTGGGCTCGTTCGCTTCGAATTGATTTTTTGTTTTCTCGTAATTTTCTTTTTGATTCCTCAGGTTCTGTTTACTTGGGCGCGTTCTCTTCGAAACTTGGGATTTTTTGTTTTGTTTATTTGGGCTCGTTTGCTTCGAATTGAGTTTTTTGTTTTCTCGTAATTTTCTTTTTGTTCTTTGTTTCTTTTGTTTATTTGAGAACTTTGGCTCTTTTTAATTTAATCTATTTCGTGGTAAGTTCTTTTATGAGAAGTTATTTTGAATTTGATTATTATCGTTTCATATTTTCTAGCATTATTTTAGCAGTTCATTTATCCATAAATATTTGTGTTTAGTTTTTTAAAATTCGTAGCATTTAATTTTTTAAGCTCTAAGGAATTCTTGAAAACTTTGTTTCCAATATTTCATAACTTCCTAGTAATAAATTTTAGGATTTCGTAGATTTTAATCAAGATCTTCTATCTATTTATTCTTTAATGTAGATTATATTCCTTTGATTTTTTAGAATGATCAAATCAGATTTTACAATCAGTACAATTTTAATAAAAAAAAAAAAAAGAAAATCCCCAAAAATTTACTTTTCAAAATCTAAACTGTACACAATAGTAAACACTTAGACCGATAAAAAAAAAATCCCCAAAAATTTACTTTTCAAAATCTAAACTGTACACAATAGTAAACACATAAAGTGCATAGAATTGATTCCTATTCCATTGTACGTATTCACATATTCCTGTAATTTTTAGAAATATACATGTGCCTTTGTGTGTGTAACAACAACATCTTACTATACTGAATATTTTTTAATGAGGTGCATTTGCACTGACTCGCAGCGGTGCCCTTTTAGCTCGGAAAAGTTTCCTGCTATCTGATTGGTTGGAATTATCTTGTCTAACCAATCAGCGATCAGGAGCGGTGCCCTTTTAGCTCGGAAAAGTTTCCTGCTATCTGATTGGTTAGAATTATCTTGTCTAACCAATCAGCGATCAGGAGCGGTGCCCTTTTAGCTCGGAAAAGTTTCCTGCTATCTGATTGGTTAGAATTATCTTGTCTAACCAATCAGCGATCAGGAGCGGTGCCCTTTTAGCTCGGAAAAGTTTTCTGCTATCTGATTGGTTAGAATTATCATGTCCAACCAATCAGCGGTCAGGAAACTTTTCCGAGCTAATATGGCACCCCTGCGAGTCGGTGCAAATCTGCCTCGCTAAAAAGAATTGACTATAGTATCTCTTCGTTTTCTTCCTCCTTCAGAAAAGCCTCAAGACACATGGTGGACGCGTGGCTCATGTCCCACGCCCTACCGCAGAACATGGGCTCTTCGGGAGGCACTTACATGGGTTTGGGCGGCCCTGGCATGGGCGGCGGAGGGGGTCCCGGTGGTTCGGGGGCATCCGCCCCTTGCCCGGGTGACGGCAGCGCCCCCAACGGGAGCAACTCGCACTCCGGTCAGCCTCCAGGTTCCAGGGCGTCTTCAGGTAAGTTTTCTGGAGTTACAAGGTCAAAGTCAGCCATGACAGGTCATTTATTAAATAATATAGCAGTTTGTTTACTTATGCTGTTTATTATAACTGTATTTATTGGTATGTTGACACCAGTAGAAACGATCTACTAGCCTACAAAAGAAAATTTATTCCTGGACCCTAAAGGGTTAAGTATTTTGCTATTTATCATTACTTTATTTAGTGGTATTTTGAGAATGCTCGATCTTTCCTCGACTTATCAATATAGGCGTAGGAGGAGACGATGACGATGAGACTCGATCGACGTGGCTTTGAAGAAAATGTATTCCAGGACCCTAAAGGGTTAATCATTTTCTTTATATCCGGCGCTGCGTAACACTGAAAATTATATTTGACAACAGAAACAATAATGTCACTTACATTTTGGGCGGTTTCACCACTACGCCGTACCAGCGGATTTGTTGAAATATTTAGGAGAAAATTTCCGGTAATGTTATTTGGTTAATGCAATTAACAGAGATACAGTGCTAATTTTTGAGTAGAGGGTTTTTCACATTTATGCTGATTAAGGATTTTTTTTTATTTTCTCGTGCGTTGCTTTCATCAAAATTATATTGGTTTTATGTGTATCTATACTGTGTGTGTATATATATATATATATATATATATATATATATATATTATATACATATGTATAAATATATATATATATATATATATATATATATATATATATATATATATTATATATATATATGTACAGTATATATATATATATATATATATATATATATATATATATGTACAGTATATATATATATATATATATATATATATATATATATATATATATATTTAAGTATATATATATATGTGTGTGTATGTATGTGTTTATCTATTTACATACATATAATTAAAGTTAATTTCGCGAGGGCCTCCTGACATCAAAAGGTCATTAACGCAAAAAAAAAAAAAAAAAAAAAAAAAAAAAAAAAAAAAAAAAAAAAAACAACACCTGAGGAAGAGAGATTATACAGCAAGGCTAGAGACAGATAGTAAAAAATAAAGATGAGGTTAAAGTAGTAACAAGTCATAGAAAAAAAAAGAGAGAAATTTGAGGTCAAACTGAGAAATATGAATTATTCCTAAGTTCGATGACCCTCTTGACATCACAATACAGAGTGACTTCATCAAGGTATTCTCTCGGTAAGAGAGTTATATACATATACATTGTATGTATATTTGTATATTTACATACATGATACACGTTTATGTATGTTTTTTTCAGTTAAAGCTTTTTTTTCAAAACTTTGATGAATATGCATAATTAGAAATTTTCTTATGGTCTATCAATATATATATATATATATATATATATATATATATATATATATATATACATATATATATACATATATATATATATATATATATATATATATATATATATACATATATATATATATATATATATATATATGTATATATATAATATATATATATATATATATATGTATATGTATGTATATATATATATATATATATATATATATATATATATATATATATATATATGACTTTAAAAGCTAATTTTTATATATTATTATTATTATTATTATTACTACTACTACTACTACTAGCTAAGCTACAACCCTAGTTGGAAAAGCAAGATGCTATAAGCCAAAGGGCTCCAGTAGGGAAAATAGCCCAGTGAGGAAAGGAAAAAGGAAAATAAAATATTTTAAGAACAGTAACAACATTAAAATAAATATCTCCTACATAAATTATAAAATTTTAACAGAACAGTAGGAAGAGAAATAAGATAGAACAGTGTGCCCGAGTGTACCCTAAAGCAAGAGAACTCTAACCCAAGACAGGGGAAGACCATGGTACAGAGGCTATGGCACTACCCAAGACTAGAGAACAATGGTTTGATTTTGTAGTGTCCTTCTCTTAGAGGAGCTGCTTACCATAGCTAAAAGCCTCTTCTACCCTTACCAAGAGGAAAGTGGCCACTGAACAACTACAGTGCAGTAACCCCTTGAGTGAAGAAGAATTGTTTGGTAATATGTGATTTTAGCCTAAAATGATATTGAAAAAGGTTTAGATAAAGAGAGAAATATAAGGAATGTTTATTTTCAATTTTTTTTTAATTCTTGTTGATTTTATATATTTTCCAGTTCTTGGATTTACTTATTCAGGAATTTTGTGTTGTTATATTAACATGAAATAATTATTTAGATTTTTCATCTTTTTGTTTATGTTATGATGTTGAGGATAGTAATAATAAGCAGACAAACTGCGTTAAACTACATAAACATTTAACTCTTATTTGAGAGAGAGAGAGAGAGAGAGAGAGAGAGAGAGAGAGAGAGAGAGAGAGAGAGAGAGACCCACTACTTCCTTCGTACCCTACTCATGTATGACCTGTATGAATCGGTGCCAAATTCTGGCAGACTTCTTGGCACCGCTACTCTGCCATCCCTTGGCTAGATTGGCGTGTTCTTGTTTTTTGAGAAAAAAAAAATTCTTTTGCATTTTCTTGAGAGATTTGGGCTGTATGATGTATTTTCTGACTGTAGAGGCCAGTGAAAAGGGAAACCTAATTGTGATTTTAACATTCTGGAAGCCTTGTATACGGTAGAGAGGCTGTATGAGCAAAGATCCAGCAGTGATTTCAGCCTTCTTGAAGCCTTGTGTGTTATAGAGGCTGTCAGGAAAGGTCTGGCAGTGATTTTAGCCTTAGGAAGCCTTGTATACGGTAGAGAGGATGTCTATGCAAAGATCTGGCTGTGATTCTAGCCTTATGGAAGCCATGTATACGTTATAGAGGCTATCAGCAAAGATCTGGCTGTGATTTTAGCCCTTTGGAAGCCTTGTATACGTTGAAGAGGCTGTCAGTAAAGATCTGGCAGTGATTTTAGCCTTCTGGAAGCCTTGTATACGTTATAGAGGCTGTCAGCAAAGATCTGGCAGTGATTTTAGCCTTCTGGAAGCCTCATATACGTTACAGAGGCTGTCAGCAAAGATCTGGCAGTGATTTTAGCCTTCTGGAAGCCTTGTATACGTTATAGAGGCTGTCAGCAAAGATCTGGCAGTGATTTTAGCCTTCTGGAAGCCTTGTATACGATACAAAGGCTGTCAGCAAAGATCTATCAGGGATTTTAGCCTTTGGAAGCCTTGTATACGGTGGAGAGGCTGTCAGCAAAGATCTAGCAATGAATTTACCTTCTGGAAACCTTGTATACGTTACAAAGGCTGTCAGCAAAGATCTATCAGGGATTTTAGCCTTTGGAAGCCTTGTATACGGTGGAGAGGCTGTCTGAGCAAAGATCTGGCAGTGATTCTAGCCTTCTGGAAGAGATGTAAATGTTGTAGAGGCTGTGCGGTGAGTGTATGTTGTTTTTTAGCCTGGGATTTTAGCCTTGTTTTCTTGTTGCATTTTCCAGAAGAAAATTGTCGGAGGATTGTTAATTGACATCTTAAAGTAGAAAAGGGTCTATTATAAAAGCAAAGAATTGGTGACACAATTACTAGGGTCATAAAAAAAAACATGGGGATTACTCCCAAATGCAGCGACACACCTGTGGAATAAGAGGAAAAAGCCTCTTCTGAGAGCGCAAGCAGCGAGAGAATATCAGCTGACCTGGATGAGTAAGGTATCGAACCTTTTTCCAAAAAAATAAAAAATAAAAAAATATATCTCAGTCAACCAACGTTTTAATTAACGTACCTGGAAGCTATCCAACTGAAAAGGGTTGATGTGCTGGTTGAAAAGGGCTTAAGCCTCGAGAAATCATCAACAAAAAGATTGTAGGTATTTTGAATGGGTCTCTGGGGTCAGACTTTCGAAGACGTAGTAATTAAATGTACGTGTATTCGGAAAGGGTCCAAAACTACACATCTCTAGTGAGCAAGAGGGAAGGCTGCCCATGTTTATGAGAGAGAGAGAGAGAGAGAGAGAGAGAGAGAGAGAGAGAGAGAGAAAGGTGGCACTCAAAGCAAGATATTTTTAGCTTGGTCTGTCAAAGCCAATTGTTCTCTTCCTGTTTTCTATTTCTTTCCTTTACGCTTTCTCCCTTTCTCTTTACTCTCTTTATTTTATATTTTCCTTCATTTTTTCCTCAATAATGTCTCCTCACACTTTCGTTTTCTTAATAACTCCATTTTTTAATTTTCTATTGTTTCTTTATCTTTTTTTTATTGTGAATTTTTTTAGAATTCTCTTACTCTGCTATCGCACTGTTCCAATTTCTTCTTTACATTTTTTATATTATATTAATATTTCACTCTATATTTCCAAAATTCCTATCTATTAAAAAATCATGGCTTTATTCCAAGGGTATCTAATGTCCTTTCCAAGTCAAATTATTATTATTATTATTATTATTATTATTATTATTATTATTATTATTATTATTATTATTATTATTATTATTAGCTAAGCTACAGCCCTAGTTGGAAAAGAAGGTTGCTGTAAGCCCAAGGCTCCAACACAGGAAAATAGCCTAGTGAGGAGAGGAAATAAGGAAACAGATAGTACCCTCAAGCAAGAGAACTCAACCCAAGACAGTGGGAGACATTGGTACAGAGGCTATGGCACTACCCAAGACTAGAGAACATTAGTCGGATTTTGGAGTGTCCTTTTCCTAGAAGAGCTGCTTAACATAGCTAAAGAGTCTCTCCTACCCTTACCAAGAGAAAAGTAGCCACTGAACAACTACAGTGCAGCAGTTAATCCTTCAGAAGAATATTTGGTTATCTAAGTGTTGTCAGGTGTATGAGGACAGAGGAGAATGTGTAAAGAATATACCAGACTATTCGGTATATGTGTAGGCGAAGGGAAAGTGAACCGTAACCAGAGAGAAGGATCCAATGTAAGTCTCTCGCGGTATCCTCGTGGTTTAGAACAAATGTCGATTGGACGCTAATTTCTTGGTTGAACTTTGACCTCATTCGGATTTCTAAGCTTTCCGTGGAAAAAATCCATCGATATGAAAAAAAATTGCTGTATTGAGAAGCTTAGAGGGTGATCATTATGACCTTTTTCAAAATATACTTCCGATGAAGAAAGACCTTGAAAAGGCCTTAGGTTAAAAACATTGCTGTATTGAGAAGCTTGGAGGGTGATCATTATGACCTTTTCAAAATATACTTCCGATGAAGAAAGACCTTGAAAAGGCCTTAGGTTAAAAACATTGCCGTATTGAGAAGCTTAGAGGGTGATCATTATGAACCTTTTTCAAAATATACTTCCGATGAAGAAAGACCTTGAAAAGGCCTTAGGTTAAGAACATTGCTGTATTGAGAAGCTTAGAGGGTGATCATTATGACCTTTTTCAAAATATACTTCCGATGAAGAAAGACCTTGAAAAGGCCTTAGGTTTATAGGAACGAGTTAGCCTTCTTGCAACTGTAATATCCTTGATTTTTACAGGAATGAAAAATGTCAAAGCTTGGAGTGCTTTTGGCATACTGCATACTCTTTCTTTATTGCCAGGTGTGTATATGATGCATACTTGCTTTTAAATCTGCATGAACATTAGCATGTTTGCTAAAGCTTAAAACAGAAACGCAACCTTTTTTGGTAACTTGAAGCTGAAGTACCTGTACAGTTTGATTGTAAAGTGTCCAAAACCTGCTGTTATTTATGCAATGTATAATCAAGTTTCAAAAGATTTAGCTTAACCTAACCTAGGGAACTTTCAGAAAATAGATTTTGAGATTTATTAAATTGGCAAAGTTTGACGTATAAATGACAAAAAGTTTCAAAATATTTAGCTTAACCTAACCTAGGAAACTTTAAAAAAATTTAATTTTGGATTGATTTAATGGGCAAAATTTAACGTATAAATACCAACAATTTTCAAAAGATTTAGCTTAACCTAACCTTGGGAACTTTCAGAAAGTAGATTCTGAGATTTATTAAATTGGCAAAGTTTAACGAATAAATACCAATAATTTTCAATAGATTTAGCTTAACCTAACCCAGGAAACTTTCAAAAAAATATAATTTTGGATTGATTCAATGGCCAAAATTTAATTTATAAATCCCAAAAAGTTTTAAAAGATTTAGCTTAACCTAACTTAGGAAAATTTTAAAAAGTAATTTTTGAAATTGATTAAAAGGCCAATATTTAATGTATATATACCAAAATGTTTCAAAAGATGTAGCTTAACCTAACCAAGGGAACTTTCAAAAAATAGATTTTTGAATTGTTTAAATAGGCTAAATTTTAAATCGGTACAGTGGCGTTTTTATCATTGTGACCTTAACTAATATAAAGTCCGTTCTGTGAGTGGTTTCTCCCCCTCCACGACCGTGCTGTGGCATTGTCCCTGGCAATTTCCCTGGATTCTTGTAACATCTTAATTTTTTAGGGATGGAAATTTTTTCTTTGGAGATTTTAGTAAATCCTAATTGTGTTTTTCACCCTTTTTTATTTAATAGAGAAAATATCCCTTTTTTTATATTACTCCAATGATATTTTATACGTGAGTTTCATATAGTTATTGTGTTATCATTTTGATGAGAAAGAAAGTTTTTTTTTTATTTGCAATATAGAGGTATATTACGATTGTTACAATAAACAAAAAATCTTAAATCTATGACAAAAAATATAATAATTTATTATTTTTTATGAAATAATTATTGTTACATTTGATCTTGAAAAACCGAATAAATATTACTTTTTTTTTCTTTTTTTTGGCAATGAAAGAAAAAATTCTTAAATCCATGACAAAAAATTATAATAATTCATTATTTGTTTATGAAATAATTATTGTTATATTTGATCTATAAAAACCAAATAAATATTGCCGATAAAACTTAAAACCATTTATTGATAAATCTTTATTACCGGAAATTACTTTGTGTAAATAGCAATTATTTATTTATTTATTAATAATAATAAAGATTAGTTATAAATGGTTATAAATATAACTTATTGAGTTATTTATATATTTATTTACAATAATAAAGATTTCTTTATGTAGGTAAATATTTAAAGATGGATTTTAATAGAACTTAAGTAAATATTTATTTATTTATTTACAATAATAAAGATTAGTTTTTGTAAGTAAATGTTTAAAATTTGTTATAAATATAACTTACTGCGTTATATATTCATTTAAAGATTAGTTTATGTAGATAAATATTTAAAAATGGATATTAATAGAACTTATTAAGTAAATATTTATTTATGTACAATAATAAGGATTAGTTTATGCAGAAAAATTCTTAAAGAAGGTTATATATAGAAATGTCGTTTTTTATTGTTATTGTTTTTGGTAAAATGTATATACGCATTTCGTGCGTAGAAAACATTGTTTACGCTTTGACATAGAAGCGTAAAGAGATGCGTAGATGAAGTTTGAAAAATATATTGTTTTCTCACAGAATTTAATCAAATATAGAGTGTTATTGTAAACGTATTAGATTTCAGTGTGGGAATTTCGGGAAGGTATATTGGGAAAAACTAGGGATTGAAAAATGTGGGGGAAATTAATGTTGAAATTTTATTTGAGTTATAAAAAGGGAAATTTTGATGTGAAACTTTAGAGGTAAAAAGGGAAAATTGATATAAAAAAGAATATGGAAATTAATGTAGAAAAAAATTGAAAGGAAAAAATGGGAAATTTGAAGTGAAAATTTCAAGTAAAAATAAAACGAAAATTAATGTGAAAATTTGAGAAAAAAATACCGTAAAATTTAATGTAAAAAAACAAGAGAAAAAGGAAAATTAATGTGAAAAATTGAAGGGAAAATGGAAGCATTAATGTAAAACATTTAGGAGGGGGAAAAAGGAAAATTAATATGAGAATTTGAGTGGAAATAACGGAAAATTTAATGTGAAAATTTCATATGAAAAAAAGGAATTATTTATAAAAATTCAAATGGAATAAGGTTAATTTTTTTAGTTTAAATTGGAAAAGAGAAAATTCAATATAAAGATTTTTTTTTTATATTTTTGAAAAATAGTTGAAATTAATACGATACATGAATTTGATTAATAAAATTGAGGCAAAGACCAAACTACTCGAGTAAATGGTATACTATAGTATGTATTTAAGCTTGTAACGTAACTACATTAACAGCTGTAACCCATATATATATATATATATATATATATATATATATATATATATATATATATATATATATATTTATATATGTATATATGTGTGTATGTATATGTATACATATATATGTAATATATATATATATTTATTTATATATGTAATATATATATACATATATATATATATATATATATATATATATATATATATATACACGTATATATATATATATATATATATATATATATATATATATATATATATATATATATATATATATATAAAGACCATATCATTCCTATGTCATTGTCCAATATCATTATTATTCATGATTTTAATATTTTAACTCAAAACACTCAAAATATATAAAATACACTTCCCTAGTATTATAAATAAAAGACATCCCCCTAACAAAATAAACAAGATAAAGAAAATACTAATAAAAGACATCCACACTTAAAAGACAAAAAGTCATAACTCTCAACGTTGGTTCGATTATCAACAAAAACAAAAGATACATTAAAAAGATACTAAAAAAACAAACAAAAAGATACATTATAAAAGATAGTTAAAAACTACCACCATACACCGAAGTAACCAGACCCTTCTATTGATATTCGTAAAGTAAACAGATGACGCAATCGCTTTGATCAAGCCGATGTTATTGTTTGTTTTTACCGTTTGCAATCCAGGGTCCGACAAGGGGGCGTGTGATGTTTCCGTTGCCAAGGGCTTGGAGTTACGAGCCCTTGTCGTCCTCCAAGGCAGCCTTCTGCAGGTTTGGGTGTCCTTAAAGACGTGCCTCTCTCTCTCTCTCTCTCTCTCTCTCCTCTCTCTCTCTCTCTCTCTCTCTCTCTCTCTCTCTCTCTCTCTTTAATCATTTCAAAGACGTCTTCCTCCAAGACAGCTTCTGCAGGTTTGGGCCTCTCTCTCTCTCTCTCTCTCTCTCTCTCTCTCTCTCTCTCT